>NW_027479412.1:0-130453 GCF_051014685.1 Ptiloglossa arizonensis
TTGAAGCCAAGAAATGGTTGAGAAGGCAAAAAATTTTTCGCAATTCTGCTGCTCGAAACGCTTAACCAGAATGGCCTAGGGAAAAAAAACACATACCGTTGTAATCGGGCGAGTTTCTACTTTCAGATGCAATAGCAATTTTTGGGTTAGGTCAATCCGTTCGCGAGATGTGGGAGTTTGAAGACAAGAAATGGTTGCGAAGGCAAAATATTTTTCGCAATTCTGCTGCTCCAAACGCTTAACCAGAATGGCCTAGGGAGAAAATACACGTACCGTTGTAATCGGGCGAGTTTCTACTTTCAGATGCAATAGGAATTTATGGGTCAGGTCAATCCGTTCGCGAGGTATGGGAGTTTGAAGCCAAGAAATGGTTGAGAAGGCAAAAAAATTTTCGCAATTCTGCTGCTCCAAACGCTTAACCAGATTGGCCTAGGGAAAAAATACACATACCGTTGTAATCGGGTTAGTTTCTACTTTCGAATGCAATAGGAATTTTTGTGTTGGGACAATCCATTCGCGAGATATGGGAGTTTGAAGCTAAGAAATGGTTGAGAAGAGAACAAATTTTTCGCAATTCTGCTGCTCCAAACGCTTAACCAGGATGGCGTAGGGACAAAATACGCATACCGTTGTAATCGGGCGAGTTTCTACTTTCAGACGCAGCAGGAAGTTTTGGGTTTGGTCAATCCGTTCGCGAGGTATGGGAGTTTGAAGCCAAGAAATGGTTGCGAAGGCAAAACATTTTTCGCAATTCTGCTGCTCCAAACGCTTAACCAGAATGGCCTAGGGAAAAAAAAACACATACCGTTGTAATCGGGCGAGTTTCTACTTTCAGATGCAATAGCAATTTTTGGGTTAGGTCAATCCGTTCGCGAGATATGGGAGTTTGAAGCTAAGAAATGGTTGAGAAGAGAACAAATTTTTCGCAATTCTGTTGCCCCAAACGCTTAACCAGATTGGCCTAGGGAAAAATACACATACCGTTGTAATCGGGTTAGATTCTCCTTTCGAATGCAATAGGAATTTTTGGGTTAGGACAATCCGTTTGCGAGATATGGGAGTTTGAAGCTAAGAAATGGTTGAGAAGAGAACAAATTTTTCGGAATTCCGCTGCTCCAAACGCTTAACCAGAATGGCGTAGGGAAAAAATACGCATACCGTTGTAATCGGGCGAGTTTCTACTTTCAGACGCAGCAGGAATTTTTGGGTTTGGTCAATGCGTTCGCGAGATATGGGACTCTGAAGCCAAGAAATGGTTGAGACGGCTAAAAATTTTTCGAACTTCTGCTGCTCCAAACGCTTAACCAGAATGGCCTAGAGAAAAAATACGCTTACCGTTGTAATCGGGCGAGTTTCTACTTTCAGATGCAATAGGAATTTATGGGTCAGGTCAATCCGTTCGCGAGGTATGGGAGTTTGAAGCCAAGAAATGGTTGAGAAGGCAAAAAATTTTTCGCAATGCTGCTGCTCCAAACGCTTAACCAGATTCGCCTAGGGAAAAAATACACATACCGTTGTAATCGGGTTAGTTTCTACTTTCGAATGCAATAGGAATTTTTGGGTTAGGACAATCCGTTCGCGAGATATGGAGTTTGAAGCTAAGAAATGGTTGAGAAGAGAACAAATTTTTCGCAATTCTGCTGCTCCAAACGCTTAACCAGTATGGCGTAGGGAAAAAATACGCATACCGTTGTAATCGGGCGAGTTTCTACTTTCAGACGCAGCAGGAATTTTTGGGTTTGGTCAATGCGTTCGCGAGATATGGGACTTTGAAGCCAAGAAATGGTTGAGAAGGCAAAAAATTTTACGCAATTCTGCTGCTCCAAACGCTTAACCAGAATGGCCTAGGGAAAAAAAACACATACCGTTGTAATCGGGCGAGTTTCTACTTTCAGATGCAATAGCAATTTTTGGGTTAGGTCAATCCCTTCGCGAGATATGGGAGTTTGAAGACAAGAAATGGTTGCGAAGGCAAAAAATTTTTCGTAATTCTGCTGCTCCAAACGCTTAACCACAATGGACTAGGAAAAAAATACACATACCGTTGTAATCGGGCGAGTTTCTGCTTTCAGACGCAACAGGAATTTCTGGGTTTGGTCAATCCGTTCGCGAGATATGGGACTTTGAAGCTAAGAAATGGTTGAGAAGAGAACAAATTTTTCGCACTTCTGCTGCTCCAATCGCTTAACCAGAATGGCCTAGGGGAAAAAAACACGTACCGTTGTAATCGGGCGAGTTTCTACTTTCAGATGCAATAGCAATTTTTGGGTTAGGTCAATCCGTTCGCGAGATGTGGGAGTTTGAAGACAATAAATGGTTGCGAAGGCAAAAAATTTTTCGCAATTCTGCTGCTCCAAACGCTTAACTACAATGGCCTAGGGAAAAAATACACGTACCGTTGCAATCGGGCGAGTTTCTACTTACAAATGCAATAGGAATCTTTGGGTTAGGTCAATCCGTTCGCGAGATATGGGAGTTTGAAGCTAAGAAATGGTTGAGAAGAGAACAAATTTTTCGCAATTCTGCTGCTCCAAACGCTTAACCAGATTGGCCTAGGGAAAAAATACACATACCGTTGTAATCGGGTTAGTTTCTACTTTCGAATGCAATAGGAATTTTTTGGTTAGGACAATCCGTTCGCGAGATATGGGAGTTTGAAGCTAAGAAATGGTTGAGAAGAGAACAAATTTTTCGCAATTCTGCTGCTCCAAACGCTTAACCAGAATGGCCTAGGGGAAAAAACACATACCGTTGTAATCGGGCGAGTTTCTACTTTCAGATGCAATACCAATTTTTGGGTTAGGTCAATCCGTGCGCGAGATATGGGAGTTTGAAGTTAAGAAATGGTTGTGAAGACAACAAATTTTTCGCACTTCTGCTGCTCCAAACGCTTAACCAGAACGGCCTAGGGGAAAAATACACGTACCGTTGTAATCGGGCGAGTTTCTACTTTCAGATGCAATAGCAATTTTTGGGTTAGGTCAATCCGTTCGCGAGATGTGGGAGTTTGAAGACAAGAAATGGTTGCGAAGGCAAAAAGTTTTTCGCAATTCTGCTGCTCCAAACGCTTAACCACAATGGACTAGGAAAAATATACACGTACCGTTGTAATCGGGCGAGTTTCTACTTTCAAATGCAATAGGAATTTTTGGGTTAGGTGCATCCGTTCGCGAAATATGGGAGTTTGAAGCTAAAAAATGGTTGAGAGGAGAACAAATTTTTCGCAATTCTGCTGCTCCAAACGCTTAACCAGATTGGCCTAGGGAAAAAAACACATACCGTTGTAATCGGGCGAGTTTCTACTTTCAGATGCAATAGCAATTTTTGGGTTAGGTCAATCCGTTCGCGAGATGTGGGAGTTTGAAGCTAAGAAATGGTTGAGAAGACAACAAATTTTTCGCACTTCTGCTGCTCCAAACGCTTAACCAGAATGGCCCAGGGAGAAAATACACGTACCGTTGTAATCGAGCGAGTTTCTACTTTCAAATGCAATAGGAATTTTTGGGTTAGGTCAATCCGTTCGCGAGATATGGGAGTTTGAAGCTAGGAAATGGTTGAGAAGAGAACAAATTTTTCGCAATTCTGCTGCTCCAAACGCTTAACCAGAATGGCCTGGGGAAAAAATACACATACCGTTGTAATCGGGCGAGTTTGTACTTTCAGACGCAACAGGAATTTTTGGGTTAGGTCAATCCGTTCGCGAGATATGGGAGTTTGAAGACTAGAAATGGTTGAGAAGGCAAAAAATTTTTCGCAATTCTGCTGCTCCAAACGCTTAACCACAATGGCCTAGGGAAAAAATACACATACCGTTGTAATCGGGCGAGTTTCTACTTTCAGACGCAACAGGAATTTTTGGGTTTGGTCAATCCGTTCGCGAGATATGGGAAGCTAAGAAATGGTTGAGAAGACAACAAATTTTTAGCACTTCTGCTGCTCCAATCGCTTAACCAGAATGGCCTAGGGGAAAAATACACGTACCGTTGTAATCGGGCGAGTTTCTACTTTCAAATGCAATAGGAATTTTTGGGTTAGGTCAATCCGTTCGCGAGATATGGGAGTTTGAAGCTAAGAAATGGTTGAGAAGAGAACAAATTTTTCGCAATTCTGCTGCTCCAAACGCTTAACCAGAATGGCCTAGGGAAAAAAACACATACCGTTGTAATCGGGCGAGTTTCTACTTTCAGATGCAATAGCAATTTTTGGGTTAGGTCAATCCGTTCGCGAGATGTGGGAGTTTGAAGACAAGGAATGGTTGCGAAGGCAAAAAATTTTTCGCAATTCTGCTGCTCCAAACGCTTAACCAGAATGGCCTAGGGAAAAAAAACACATACCGTTGTAATCGGGCGAGTTTCTACTTTCTGATGCAATAGCAATTTTTGGGTTAGGTCAATCCGTTCGCGAGATGTGGGAGTTTGAAGTCAAGAAATGGTTGCGAAGGCAAAAAATTTTTCGCAATTCTGCTGCTCCAAACGCTTAACCAGAATGGCCTAGGGAAAAAATACACGTACCGTTGTAATCGGGCGAGTTTCTACTTTCAAATGCAATAGGAATTTTTGGGTTAGGTCAATCCGTTCGCGAGATATGGGAGTTTGAATCTAAGAAATGGTTGAGAAGAGAAAAAATTTTTCACAATTCTGCTGCTCCAAACGCTTAACCAGATTGGTCTAGGGAAAAAATACACATACCGTTGTAATCGGGTTAGTTACTACTTTCGAATGCAATAGGAATTTTTGTGTTAGGACAATCCGTTCGCGAGATATGGGAGTTTGAAGCTAAGAAATGGTTGAGAAGAGAACAAATTTTTCGCAATTCTGCTGCTCCAAACGCTTAACCAGAATGGCGTAGGGAAAAAATACGCATACCGTTGTAATCGGGCGAGTTTCAACTTTCAGACGCAGCAGGAATTTTTGGGTTTGGTCAATGCGTTCGCGAGATATGGGACTTTGAAGCCAAGAAATGGTTGAGAAGACAAAAAATTTTTCGCAATTCTGCTGCTCCAAACGCTTAACCAGAATCGCCTAGGGAAAAAAACACATACCGTTGTAATCGGGCGAGTTTCTACTTTCAGATGCAATAGCAATTTTTGGGTTAGGTCAATCCGTTCGCGAGATATGGGAGTTTGAAGCTAAGAAATGGTTGAGAAGACAACAAATTTTTCGCACTTCTGCTCCTCCAAACGCTTAACCAGAATGGCCCAGGGAGAAAATACACGTACCGTTGTAATCGAGCGAGTTTCTACTTTCAAATGCAATAGGAATTTTTGGGTTAGGTCAATCCGTTCGCGAGATATGGGAGTTTGAAGCTAGGAAATGGTTGAGAAGAGAACAAATTTTTCGCAATTCTGCTGCTCCAAACGCTTAACCAGAATGGCCTGGGGAAAAAATACACATACCGTTGTAATCGGGCGAGTTTGTACTTTCAGACGCAACAGGAATTTTTGGGTTAGGTCAATCCGTTCGCGAGATATGGGAGTTTGAAGACTAGAAATGGTTGAGAAGGCAAAAAATTTTTCGCAATTCTGCTGCTCCAAACGCTTAACCACAATGGCCTAGGGAAAAAATACACATACCGTTGTAATCGGGCGAGTTTCTACTTTCAGACGCAACAGGAATTTTTGGGTTTGGTCAATCCGTTCGCGAGATATGGGACTTTGAAGCTAAGAAATGGTTGAGAAGACAACAAATTTTTAGCACTTCTGCTGCTCCAATCGCTTGACCAGAATGGCCTAGGGGAAAAATACACGTACCGTTGTAATCGGGCGAGTTTCTACTTTCAGATGCAATAGCAATTTTTGGGTTAGGTCAATCCGTTCGCGAGATGTGGGAGTTTGAAGACAAGAAATGGTTGCGAAGGCAAAAAATTTTTCGCAATTCTGCTGCTCCAAACGCTTAACCACAATGGACTAGGGGACAAATACACGTACCGTTGTAATCGGGCGAGTTTCTACTTTCAAATGCAATAGGAATTTTTGGGTTAGGTCAATCCGTTCGCGAGATATGGGAGTTTGAAGCTAAGAAATGGTTGAGAAGAGAACAAATTTTTCGCAATTCTGCTGCTCCAAACGCTTAACCAGAATGGCGTAGGGAAAAAATACACATACCATTGTAATCGGGCGAGTTTCTACTTTCAGACGCAGCAGGAATTTTTGGGTTTGGTCAATGCGTTCGCGAGATATGGGACTTTGAAGCCAAGAAATGGTTGAGAAAGCAAAAAATTTTTTGCAATTCTGCTGCTCCAAACGCTTAACCAGAATGGCCTAGGGAGAAAAAACACATATCGTAGTAATCGGGCGAGTTTCTACTTTCAGATGCATAAGCAATTTTTGGGTTAGGTCAATCCGTTCGCGAGATGTGGGAGTTTGAAGACAAGAAATGGTTGCGAAGGCAAAAAATTTTTCGCAATTCTGCTGCTCCAAACGCTTAACCACAATGGACTAGGGAAAAAATTCACGTACCGTTGTAATCGGGCGAGTTTCTACTTTCAAATGCAATAGGAATTTTTGGGTTTGGTCAATGCGTTCGCGAGATATGGGACTTTGAAGCCAAGAAATGGTTGAGAAGGCAAAAAATTTTTCGCAATTCTGCTGCTCCAAACGCTTAACCAGAATGGCCTAGGGAAAAAAACACATACCGTTGTAATCGGGCGAGTTTCTACTTTCAGATGCAATAGCAATTTTTGGGTTAGGTCAATCCGTTCGCGAGATATGGGAGTTTGAAGGTAAGAAATGGTTGAGAAGACAACAAATTTTTCGCACTTCTGCTGCTCCAAACGCTTAACCAGAATGGCCCAGGGAAAAAATACACATACCGTTGTAATCGGGCGAGTTTCTACTTTCAGACGCAGCAAGAATTTTTGGGTTTGGCCAATCCGTTCGCGAGATATGGGAGTTTGAACCTAAGTAATGGTTGAGAAGACAACAAATTTTTCGCACTTCTGCTGCTCCAATTGCTTATCAAGAATGGCCTAGGGAAAAAAATGCACATACCGTTGTAATCGGGCAACTCTACTTTCAGATGCAACAGGAATTTTTGGGTTAGGTCAATCCGTTCGCGAGATATGGGAGTTTGAAGCCAAGAAATGGTTGAGAAGAGAACAAATTTTTCGCAATTCTGCTGCTCCAAACGCGTAACCAGAATGGCCTAGGGAAAAAGTACACATACCGTTGTAATCGGGCGAGTTTCTACTTTCAGATACAATAGGAATTTTTGGGTTAGGTCAATCCGTTCGCGAGATATGGGAGTTTGAAGCTAAGAAATGGTTGAGGAGGCAACAAACTTTTCGCAATTCTGCTGCTCCAAACGCTTAAACAGAATGGCGTAGGGAAAAAATACGCATACCGTTGTAATCGGGCGAGTTTCTACTTTCAGACGCAGCAGGAATTTTTGGGTTTGGTCAATGCGTTCGCGAGATATGGGACTTTGAAGCCAAGAAATGGTTGAGAAGGCAAAAAATTTTTCGCAATTCTGCTGCTCCAAACGCTTAACCAGAATGGCCTAGGGAAAAAAAACACATACCGTTGTAATCGGGCGAGTTTCTACTTTCAGATGCAATAGCAATTATTGGGTTAGGTCAATCCGTTCGCGAGATATGGGAGTTTGAAGCTAAGAAATGGTTGAGAAGACAACAAATTTTTCGCACTTCTGCTGCTCCAAACGCTTAACCAGAATGGCCCAGGGAGAAAATACACGTACCGTTGTAATCGAGCGAGTTTCTACTTTCAAATGCAATAGGAATTTTTGGGTTAGGTCAATCCGTTCGCGAGATATGGGAGTTTGAAGCCAAGAAATGGTTGAGAAGAGAACAAATTTTTCGCAATTCTGCTGCTCCAAACGCTTAACCAGAATGGCCTGGGGAAAAAATACACATACCGTTGTAATCGGGCGAGTTTGTACTTTCAGACGCAACAGGAATTTTTGGGTTAGGTCAATCCGTTCGCGAGATATGGGAGTTTGAAGACTAGAAATGGTTGAGAAGGCAAAAAATTTTTCGCAATTCTGCTGCTCCAAACGCTTAACCAGAATGGCCCAGGGAAAAAATACGCATACCGTTGTAATCGGGCGAGTTTCTACTTTCAGATGCAACAGGAATTTTTGGGTTATGTCAATCCGTTCGCGAGATATGGGAGTTTGGAGCTAAGAAATGGTTGAGAAGACAACAAATTTTTCGCAGTTCTGCTGCTCCAATCGCTTATCCAGAATGGCCTAGGGGAAAAATACACGTACCGTTGTAATCGGGCGAGTTTCTACTTTCAGACGCAGCAGGAATTTTTGGGTTAGGACAATCCGTTCGCGAGATATGGGAGTTTGAAGCTAAGAAATGGTTGAGAAGAGAACAAATTTTTCGCAATTCTGCTGCGCCAAACGCTTAACCAGAATGGCGTAGGGAAAAAATACGCATACCGCTTTAATCGGGCGAGTTTCTACTTTCAGACGCAGCAGGAATTTTTGGGTTTGGTCAATGCGTTCGCGAGATATGGGACTTTGAAGCCAAGAAATGGTTGAGAAGGCAAAAAAATTTTTCGCAATTCTGCTGCTCCAAACGCTTAACCAGAATGGCCTAGGGAAAAAAGAAACATGCCGTTGTAATCGGGCGAGTTTCTACTTTCAGATGCAATAGCAATTTTTGGGTTAGGTCAATCCGTTCGCGAGATATGGGAGTTTGAAGCTAAGAAATGGTTGAGAAGACAACAAATTTTTCGCAATTCTGCTGCTCCAAACGCTTAACCAGAATGGCCCAGGGAAAAAATACACGTACCGTTGTAATCGAGCGAGTTTCTACTTTCAAATGCAATAGGAATTTTTGGGTTAGGTCAATCCGTTCGCGAGATATGGGAGTTTGAAGCTAAGAAATGGTTGAGAAGTGAACAAATTTTTCGCAATTCTGCTGCTCCAAACGCTTAACCAGAATGGCCTGGGGAAAAAATACACACACCGTCGTAATCGGGCGAGTTTCTACTTTCAGATGCAATAGGAATTTTTCGGTTAGGTCAATCCGTTCGCGAGATATGGGAGTTTGAAGCTAAGAAATGGCTGAGAAAAGAACAAATTTTTCGCAATTCTGCTGCTCCAAACGCTTAACCAGATTGGCCTAGGGAAATAATACACATACCGTTGTTATCGGGTTAGTTTCTACTCTCAAATGCAATAGGAATTTTTGGGTTAGGACAATCCGTTCGCGAGATAGGGGAGTTTGAAGCTAAGAAATGGTTGAGAAGAGAACAAATTTTTCGCAATTCTGCTGCTCCAAACGCTTAACCAGATTGGCCTAGGGAAAAAAGACACATACCGTTGTAATCGGGCGAGCTTCTACTTTCAGATGCAATAGCAATTTTTGGGTTAGGTCAATCCGTTCGCGAGATATGGGAGTTTGAAGCTAAGAAATGGTTGAGAAGACAACAAATTTTTCGCAATTCTGCTGCTCCAAACGCTTAACCAGAATGGCCCAGGGGAAAAATACACGTACCGATGTAATCGAGCGAGTTTCTACTTTCAAATGCAATAGGAATTTTTGGGTTAGGTCAATCCGTTCGCGAGATATGGGAGTTTGAAGCTAAGAAATGGTTGAGAAGTGAACTAATTTTTCGCAATTCTGCTACTCCAAACGCTTAACCAGAATGGCCTTGGGAAAAAATACACATACCGTCGTAATCGGGCGAGTTTCTACTTTCAGATGCAATAGGAATTTTTCGGTTAGGTCAATCCGTTCGCGAGATATGGGAGTTTGGAGCTAAGAAATGGTTGAGAAGACAACAAATTTTTCGCAGTTCTGCTGCTCCAATCGCTTATCCAGAATGGCCTAGGGAAATAATACACATACCGTTGTAATCGGGTTAGTTTCTACTCTCAAATGCAATAGGAATTTTTGGGTTAGGACAATCCGTTCGCGAGATAGGGGAGTTTGAAACTAAGAAATGGTTGAGAAGAGAACAAATTTTTCGCAATTCTGCTGCTCCAAACGCTTAACCAGAATGGCCCAGGGAAAAAATACACGTACCGTTGTAATCGGGCGAGTTTCTACTTTCAGACGCAGCAGGAATTTTTGGGTTGGGTCAATACGTTCGCGAGATATGGGACTCTGAAGCCAAGGAATGGTTGAGACGGCAAAAAATTTTTCGCAATTCTGCTGCTCCAAACGCTTAACCAGAATGGCCTAGAGAAAAAATACGCTTACCGTTGTAATCGGGCGAGTTTCTACTTTCAGATGCAATAGCAATTTTTGGGTTAGGTCAATCCGTTCGCGAGATATGGGAGTTTGAAGACAAGAAATGGTTGCGAAGGCAAAAAATTTTTCGCAATTCTGCTGCTCCAAACGCTTAACCACAATGGACTAGGGAAAAAATACGCATACCGTTTTAATCGGGCGAGTTTCTACTTTCAGACGCAGCAGGAATTTTTGGGTTTGGTCAATGCGTTCGCGAGATATGGGACTTTGAAGCCAAGAAATGGTTGAGAAGGCAAAAAAATTTTTCGCAATTCTGCTGCTCCAAACGCTTAACCAGAATGGCCTAGGGAAAAAAGACACATACCGTTGTAATCGGGCGAGCTTCTACTTTCAGATGCAATAGCAATTTTTGGGTTAGGTCAATCCGTTCGCGAGATATGGGAGTTTGAAGCTAAGTAATGGTTGAGAAGACAACAAATTTTTCGCAATTCTGCTGCTCCAAACGCTTAACCAGAATGGCCCAGGGAAAAAATACACGTACCGATGTAATCGAGCGAGTTTCTACTTTCAAATGCAATAGGAATTTTTGGGTTAGGTCAATCCGTTCGCGAGATATGGGAGTTTGAAGCTAAGAAATGGTTGAGAAGTGAACAAATTTTTCGCAATTCTGCTGCTCCAAACGCTTAACCAGAATGGCCTGGGGAAAAAATACACATACCGTCGTAATCGGGCGAGTTTCTACTTTCAGATGCAATAGGAATTTTTCGGTTAGGTCAATCCGTTCGCGAGATATGGGAGTTTGGAGCTAAGAAATGGTTGAGAAGACAACAAATTTTTCGCAGTTCTGCTGCTCCAATCGCTTATCCAGAATGGCCTAGGGGAAAAATACACGTACCGTTGTAATCGGGCGAGTTTCTACTTTCAGACGCAGCAGGAATTTTTGGGTTAGGACAATCCGTTCGCGAGATATGGGAGTTTGAAGCTAAGAAATGGTTGAGAAGAGAACAAATTTTTCGCAATTCTGCTGCGCCAAACGCTTAACCAGAATGGCGTAGGGAAAAAATACGCATACCGTTTTAATCGGGCGAGTTTCTACTTTCAGACGCAGCAGGAATTTTTGGGTTTGGTCAATGCGTTCGCGAGATATGGGACTTTGAAGCCAAGAAATGGTTGAGAAGGCAAAAAAATTTTTCGCAATTCTGCTGCTCCAAACTCTTAACCAGAATGGCCTAGGGAAAAAAGACACACACCGTTGTAATCGGGCGAGTTTCTACTTTCAGATGCAATAGCAATTTTTGGGTTAGGTCAATCCGTTCGCGAGATATGGGAGTTTGAAGCTAAGAAATGGTTGAGAAGACAACAAATTTTTCGCAATTCTGCTGCTCCAAACGCTTAACCAGAATGGCCCAGGGAAAAAATACACGTACCGATGTAATCGAGCGAGTTTCTACTTTCAAATGCAATAGGAATTTTTGGGTTAGGTCAATCCGTTCGCGAGATATGGGAGTTTGAAGCTAAGAAATGGTTGGGAAGTGAACAAATTTTTCGCAATTCTGCTGCTCCAAACGCTTAACCAGAATGGCCTGGGGAAAAAATACACATACCGTCGTAATCGGGCGAGTTTCTACTTTCAGATGCAATAGGAATTTTTCGGTTAGGTCAATCCGTTCGCGAGATATGGGAGTTTGAATCTAAGAAATGGCTGAGAAGAGAACAAATTTTTCGCAATTCTGCTGCTCCAAACGCTTAACCAGATTGGCCTAGGGAAATAATACACACACCGTTGTAATCGGGTTAGTTTCTACTCTCAAATGCAATAGGAATTTTTGGGTTAGGACAATCCGTTCGCGAGATAGGGGAGTTTGAAGCTAAGAAATGGTTGAGAAGAGAACAAATTTTTCGCAATTCCGCTGCTCCAAACGCTTAACCAGAGTGACGTAGGGAAAAAATACGCATACCGTTGTAATCGGGCGAGTTTCTACTTTCAGACGCAGCAGGAATTTTTGGGTTGGGTCAATACGTTCGCGAGATATGGGAGTTTGAAGCTAAGAAATGGTTGAGAAGACAACAAATTTTTCGCAGTTCTGCTGCCTCAAACGCTTAACCAGAATGGCCCAGGGAAAAAATACGCATACCGTTGTAATCGGGCGAGTTTCTACTTTCAGATGCAATAGGAATTTTTGGGTTAGGTCAATCCGTTCGCGAGATATGGGAGTTTGAAGACAAGAAATCGTTGAGAAGGCAAAAAATTTTTCGCAATTCTGCTGCTCCAAACGCTTAACCAGAATGGCCCAGGGAAAAAATACGCATACCGTTGTAATCGGGCGAGTTTCTACTTTCAGATGCAACAGGAATTTTTGGGTTAGGTCAATCCGTTCGCGAGATATGGGAGTTTGAAGCTAAGAAATGGTTGAGAAGTGAACAAATTTTTCGCAATTCTGCTGCTCCAAACGCTTAACCAGAATGGCCTGGGGAAAAAATACACACACCGTCGTAATCGGGCGAGTTTCTACTTTCAGATGCAATAGGAATTTTTCGGTTAGGTCAATCCGTTCGCGAGATATGGGAGTTTGAACCTAAGAAATGGCTGAGAAGAGAACAAATTTTTCGCAATTCTGCTGCTCCAAACGCTTAACCAGATTGGCCTAGGGAAATAATACACATACCGTTGTAATCGGGTTAGTTTCTACTCTCAAATGCAATAGGAATTTTTGGGTTAGGACAATCCGTTCGCGAGATAGGGGAGTTTGAAGCTAAGAAATGGTTGAGAAGAGAACAAATTTTTCGCAATTCTGCTCCTCCAAACGCTTAACCAGAATGGCCCGGGGAAAAAATACACGTACCGTTGTAATCGGGCGAGTTTCTACTTTCAGACGCAGCAGGAATTTTTGGGTTGGGTCAATACGTTCGCGAGATATGGGACTCTGAAGCCAAGGAATGGTTGAGACGGCAAAAAATTTTTCGCAATTCTGCTGCTCCAAACGCTTAACCAGAATGGCCTAGGGAAAAAAGACACATACCGTTGTAATCGGGCGAGTTTCTACTTTCAGATGCAATAGCAATTTTTGGGTTAGGTCAATCCGTTCGCGAGATATGGGAGTTTGAAGCTAAGAAATGGTTGAGAAGACAACAAATTTTTCGCAATTCTGCCGCTCCAAACGCTTAACCAGAATGGCCCAGGGAAAAAATACACGTACCGTTGTAATCGGGCGAGTTTCTACTTTCAAATGCAATAGGAATTTTTGGGTTAGGTCAATCCGTTCGCGAGATATGGGAGTTTGAAGCTAAGAAATGGTTGAGAAGTGAACAAATTTTTCGCAATTATGCTGCTCCAAACGCTTAACCAGAATGGCCTGGGGAAAAAATACACACACCGTCGTAATCGGGCGAGTTTCTACTTTCAGATGCAATAGGAATTTTTCGGTTAGGTCAATCCGTTCGCGAGATATGGGAGTTTGAAGCTAAGAAATGGTTGAGAAGAGAACAAATTTTTCGCAATTCTGCTGCTCCAAACGCTTAACCAGAATGACGTAGGGAAAAAATACGCACACCGTTGTAATCGGGCGAGTTTCAACTTTCAGACGCAGCAGGAATTTTTGGGTTGGGTCAATACGTTCGCGAGATATGGGACTCTGAAGCCAAGGAATGGTTGAGACGGCAAAAAATTTTTCGAAATTCTGCTGCGCCAAACGCTTAACCAGAATGGCCTAGAGAAAAAATAGGCTTACCGTTGTAATCGGGCGAGTTTCTACTTTCAGACGCAGCATGAATTTTTGGGTTGGGTCAATACGTTCGCGAGATATGGGACTCTGAAGCCAAGGAATGGTTGAGACGGCAAAAAATTTTTCGAAATTCTGCTGCTCCAAACGCTTAACCAGAATGGCCTAGGGAAAAAAGACACATACCGTTGTAATCGGGCGAGTTTCTACTTTCAGATGCAATAGGAATTTTTGGGTTAGGACAATCCGTTCGCGAGATAGGGGAGTTTGAAGCTAAGAAATGGTTGAGAAGAGAACAAATTTTTCGCAATTCTGCTGCTCCAAACGCTTAACCAGAATGGCCCGGGGAAAAAATACACGTACCGTTGTAATCGGGCGAGTTTCTACTTTCAGACGCAGCAGGAATTTTTGGGTTGGGTCAATACGTTCGTGAGATATGGGACTCTGAAGCCAAGGAATGGTTGAGACGGCAAAAAATTTTTCGCAATTCTGCTGCTCCAAACGCTTAACCAGAATGGCCTAGGGAAAAAAGACACATACCGTTGTAATCGGGCGAGTTTCTACTTTCAGATGCAATAGCAATTTTTGGGTTAGGTCAATCCGTTCGCGAGATATGGGAGTTTGAAGCTAAGAAATGGTTGAGAAGACAACAAATTTTTCGCAATTCTGCCGCTCCAAACGCTTAACCAGAATGGCCCAGGGAAAAAATACACGTACCGCTGTAATCGGGCGAGTTTCTACTTTCAAATGCAATAGGAATTTTTGGGTTAGGTCAATCCGTTCGCGAGATATGGGAGTTTGAAGCTAAGAAATGGTTGAGAAGTGAACAAATTTTTCGCAATTCTGCTGCTCCAAACGCTTAACCAGAATGGCCTGGGGAAAAAATACACACACCGTCGTAATCGGGCGAGTTTCTACTTTCAGATGCAATAGGAATTTTTCGGTTAGGTCAATCCGTTCGCGAGATATGGGAGTTTGAAGCTAAGAAATGGCTGAGAAGAGAACAAATTTTTCGCAATTCTGCTGCTCCAAACGCTTAACCAGATTGGCCTAGGGAAATAATACACATACCGTTGTAATCGGGTTAGTTTCTACTCTCAAATGCAATAGGAATTTTTGGGTTAGGACAATCCGTTCGCGAGATAGGGGAGTTTGAAGCTAAGAAATGGTTGAGAAGAGAACAAATTTTTCGCAATTCTGCTGCTCCAAACGCTTAACCAGAATGGCCCAGGGAAAAAATACACGTACCGTTGTAATCGGGCGAGTTTCTACTTTCAGACGCAGCAGGAATTTTTGGGTTGGGTCAATACGTTCGCGAGATATGGGACTCTCAAGCCAAGGAATGGTTGAGACGGCAAAAAATTTTTCGCAATTCTGCTGCTCCAAACGCTTAACCAGAATGGCCTAGAGAAAAAATACGCTTACCGTTGTAATCGGGCGAGTTTCTACTTTCAGATGCAATAGCAATTTTTGGGTTAGGTCAATCCGTTCGCGAGATATGGGAGTTTGAAGACAAGAAATGGTTGCGAAGGCAAAAAATTTTTCGCAATTCTGCTGCTCCAAACGCTTAACCACAATGGACTAGGGAAAAAATACGCATACCGTTTTAATCGGGCGAGTTTCTACTTTCAGACGCAGCAGGAATTTTTGGGTTTGGTCAATGCGTTCGCGAGATATGGGACTTTGAAGCCAAGAAATGGTTGAGAAGGCAAAAAAATTTTTCGCAATTCTGCTGCTCCAAACGCTTAACCAGAATGGCCTAGGGAAAAAAGACACATACCGTTGTAATCGGGCGAGTTTCTGCTTTCAGATGCAATAGCAATTTTTGGGTTAGGTCAATCCGTTCGCGAGATATGGGAGTTTGAAGCTAAGAAATGGTTGAGAAGACAACAAATTTTTCGCAATTCTGCTGCTCCAAACGCTTAACCAGAATGGCCCAGGGAAAAAATACACGTACCGATGTAATCGAGCGAGTTTCTACTTTCAAATGCAATAAGGAATTTTTGGGTTAGGTCAATCCGTTCGCGAGATATGGGAGTTTGAAGCTAAGAAATGGTTGAGAAGTGAACAAATTTTTCGCAATTCTGCTGCTCCAAACGCTTAACCAGAATGGCCTGGGGAAAAAATACACATACTGTCGTAATCGGGCGAGTTTCTACTTTCAGATGCAATAGGAATTTTTCGGTTAGGTCAATCCGTTCGCGAGATATGGGAGTTTGAAGCTAAGAAATGGTTGAGAAGAGAACAAATTTTTCGCAATTCTGCTGCTCCAAACGCTTAACCAGAATGACGTAGGGAAAAAATACGCACACCGTTGTAATCGGGCGAGTTTCAACTTTCAGACGCAGCAGGAATTTTTGGGTTGGGTCAATACGTTCGCGAGATATGGGACTCTGAAGCCAAGGAATGGTTGAGACGGCAAAAAATTTTTCGAAATTGTGCTGCTCCAAACGCTTAACCAGAATGGCCTAGAGAAAAAATAGGCTCTCCGTTGTAATCGGGCGAGTTTCTACTTTCAGACGCAGCAGGAATTTTTGGGTTGGGTCAATACGTTCGCGAGATATGGGACTCTGAAGCCAAGGAATGGTTGAGACGGCAAAAAATTTTTCGAAATTCTGCTGCTCCAAACGCTTAACCAGAATGGCCTAGAGAAAAAATACGCTTACCGTTGTAATCGGGCGAGTTTCTACTTTCAGATGCAATAGGAATTTATGGGTCAGGTCAATCCGTTCGCGAGGTATGGGAGTTTGAAGTCAAGAAATGGTTGAGAAGGCAAAAAATTTTTCACAATTCTGCTCCTCCAAACGCTTAACCAGAATGGCCTAGGGAAAAAAAACACGTACCGCTGTAATCGGGCGAGTTTCTACTTTCAGATGCAATAGCAATTTTTGGGTTAGGTCAATCCGTTCGCGAGATATGGGAGTTTGAAGCTAAGAAATGGTTGAGAAGACAACAAATTTTTCGCTGTTCTGCTGCCCCAAACACTTAACCAGAATGGCCCAGGGAAAAAATACGGATACCGTTGTAATCGGGCGAGTTTCTACTTTCAGATGCAATAGGAATTTTTGGGTTAGGTCAATCCGTTCGCGAGATATGGGACATTGAAGCTAAGAAATGGTTGAGAAGACAGCAAATTTTTCGCACTTCTGCTGCTCCTAACGCTTAACCAGAGTGGCCTAGGGAAAAAATACCCATACCGTTGTAATCGGACGAGTTTCTACTTTCACTTACAATAGGAATTTTTGGGTTAGGTCAATCCGTTCGCCAGATATGGGACTTTGAAGCTAAGAAATGGTTGACAAGACAACAAATTTGTCGCACTTCTGCTGCTCCAATCGCTTATCCAGAATGGCCTAGGGGAAAAATACACGCACCGTTGTAATCGGGCGAGTTTCTACTTTCAGATGCAATAGCAATTTTTGGGTTAGGTCAATCCGTTCGCGAGATGTGGGAGTTTGAAGACAAGAAATGGTAGCGAAGGCAAAAAATTTTTCGCAATTCTGCTGCTCCAAACGCTTAACCACAATGGACCAGGGAAAAAATACACGTACCGTTGTAATCGGGCGAGTTTCTACTTTCAAATGCAATAGGAATTTTTGGGTTAGGTCACTCCGTTCGCGAGATATGGGAGTTTGAAGCTAAGAAATGGTTGAGAAGTGAACAAATTTTTCGCAATTCTGCTGCTCCAAACGCTTAACCAGAATGGCCTGGGGAAAAAATACACATACCGTCGTAATCGGGCGAGTTTCTACTTTCAGATGCAATAGGAATTTTTCGGTTAGGTCAATCCGTTCGCGAGATATGGGAGTTTGAAGCTAAGAAATGGCTGAGAAAAGAACAAATTTTTCGCAATTCTGCTGCTCCAAACGCTTAACCAGATTGGCCTAGGGAAAAAATACACATACCGTTGTAATCGGGTTAGTTTCTACTTTCAAATGCAATAGGAATTTTTGGGTTAGGACAATCCGTTCGCCAGATAGGGGAGTTTGAAGTTAAGAAATGGTTGAGAAGAGAACAAATTTTTCGCAATTCTGCTGCTCCAAACGCTTAACCAGAATGACGTATGGAAAAAATACGCATACCGTTGTAATAGGGCGAGTTTCTACTTTCAGACGCAGCAGGAATTTTTGGGTTTGGTCAATACGTTCGCGAGATATGGGACTCTGAAGCCAAGAAATGGTTGAGACGGCAAAAAATTTTTCGAAATTCTGCTGCTCCAAACGCTTAACCAGAATGGCCTAGAGAAAAAATACGCTTACCGTTGTAATCGGGCGAGTTTCTACTTTCAGATGCAATAGCAATTTTTGGGTTAGGTCAATCCGTTCGCGAGATATGGGAGTTTGAAGACAAGAAATGGTTGCGAAGGCAAAAAATTTTTCGCAATTCTGCTGCTCCAAACGCTTAACCACAATGGACTAGGGAAAAAATACACATACCGTTGTAATCGGGCGAGTTTCTGCTTTCAGATGCAACAGGAATTTTTGGGTTAGGTCAATCCGTTCGCGAGATATGGGAGTTTGAAGCTAAGAAATGGTTGAGAAGACAACAAATTTTTCGCACTTCTGCTGCTCCAAACGCTTAACCAGAATGGCCCAGGGAAAAAATACACGTACCGTTGTAATCGAGCGAGTTTCTGCTTTCAGACGCAGCAGGAATTTTTGGGTTTGGTCAATCCGTTCGCGAGATATGGGAGTTTGAATCTAAGAAATGGTTGAGAAGAGAACAAATTTTTCGCAATTCTGCTGCTCCAAACGCTTAACCAGAATGGCCTAGGTGAAAAATACACGTACCGTTGTAATCGGGAGAGTTTCTACTTTCAAATGCAATAGGAATTTTTGGGTAAGGTCAATCCGTTCGCTAGATATGGGAGTTTGAAGACAAGAAATGGTTGAGAAGGCACAAAATTTTTCGCGTTTCTGCTGCTCCAAACGCTTAACCAGAATGGCCCAGGGAGAAAATACGCATACCGTTGTAATCGGGCGAAGTTTCTACTTTCAGATGCAACAGGAATTTTTGGGTTAGGTCAATCCGTTCGCGAGATATGGGAGTTTGGAGCTAAGAAATGGTTGAGAAGACAACAAATTTTTCGCAGTTCTGCTGCTCCAATCGCTTATCCAGAATGGCCTAGGGGAAAAATACACGCACCGTTGTAATCGGGCGAGTTTCTACTTTCAAATGCAATAGGAATTTTTGGGTTAGGTCAATCCGTTCGCGAGATGTGGGAGTTTGAAGACAAGAAATGGTTGCGAAGGCAAAAAATTTTTCGCAATTATGCTGCTCCTAACGCTTAACCACAATGGACTAGGGAAAAATTACACGTACCGTTGTAATCGGGCGAGTTTCTACTTTCAAGTGGAATAGGAATTTTTGGGTTAGGTCGATCCGTTCGCGAGATATGGGAGTTTGAAGCTAAGGAATGGTTGAGAAGAGAACAAATTTTTCGCAATTCTGCTGCTCCAAACGCTTAACCAGATTGGCCTAGGGAAAAAATACACGCACCGTTGTAATCGGGCGAGTTTCTACTTTCAAATGCAATAGGAATTTTTGGGTAAGGTCAATCCGTTCGCGAGATATGGAAGTTTGAAGACAAGAAATGGTTGTGAAGGCACAAAATTTTTCGCAATTCTGCTGCTCCAAACGCTTAACCAGAATGGCCCAGGGAAAAAATACGCATAACGTTGTAATCGGGCGAGTTTCTACTTTCAGATGCAACAGGAATTTTTGGGTAAGGTCAATCCGTTCGCGAGATATGGAAGTTTGAAGACAAGAAATGGTTGTGAAGGCACAAAATTTTTCGCAATTCTGCTGCTCCAAACGCTTAACCAGAATGGCCCAGGGAAAAAATACGCATAACGTTGTAATCGGGCGAGTTTCTACTTTCAGATGCAACAGGAATTTTTGGGTTAGGTCAATCCGTTCGCGAGATATGGGAGTTTGGAGCTAAGAAATGGTTGAGAAGACAACAAATTTTTCGCAGTTCTGCTGCTCCAATCGCTTATCCCGAATGTCCTAGGGGAAAAATACACGCGCCGTTGTAATCGGGCGAGTTTCTACTTTCAAATGCAATAGGAATTTTTGGGTTAGGTCAATCCGTTCGCGAGATATGAGAGTTTGAAGCTAAGAAATGGTTGAGAAGAGAAAAAATTTTTCGCAATTCTGCTGCTCCAAACGCTTAACCAGAATGGCCTAGGGAAAAAATACGCATACCGTTGTAATCGGGCGAGTTTCTACTTTCAAATGCAATAGGAATTTTTGGGTAAGGTCAATCCGTTCGCGAGATATGGGAGTTTGAAGACAAGAAATGGTTGAGAAGGCACAAAATTTTTCGCAATTCTGCTGCTCCAAACGCTTAACCAGAATGGCCCAGGGAAAAAATACGCATACCGTTGTAATCGGGCGAGTTTCTACTTTCAGATGCAACAGGAATTTTTGGGTTAGGTCAATCCGTTCGCGAGATATGGGAGTTTGGAGCTAAGAAATGGTTGAGAAGGCAAAAAATTTTTCGCAATTCTGCTGCTCCAAACGCTTAACCACAATGGCCTCGGGAAAAAATACACATACCGTTGTAATCGGGCGAGTTTCTACTTTCAGACGCAACAGGAATTTTTGGGTTTGGTCAATCCGTTCGCGAGATATGGGACTTTGAAGCTAAGAAATGGTTGAGAAGACAACAAATTTTTCGCACTTCTGCTGCTCCAATCGCTTAACCAGAATGGCCTAGGGGAAAAATACACGTACCGCTGTAATCGGGCGAGTTTCTACTTTCAGATGCAATAGCAATTTTTGGGTTAGGTCAATCCGTTCGCGAGATGTGGGAGTTTGAAGACAAGAAATGGTTGCGAAGGCAAAAAATTTTTCGCAATTATGCTGCTCCTAACGCTTAACCACAATGGACTAGGGAAAAATTACACGTACCGTT
This sequence comes from Ptiloglossa arizonensis, assembly GCF_051014685.1. Lineage (NCBI taxonomy): Eukaryota > Metazoa > Arthropoda > Insecta > Hymenoptera > Colletidae > Ptiloglossa > Ptiloglossa arizonensis. The sequence continues at coordinate 20,803 of NW_027479412.1, forward strand.
GTAATCGGGCGAGTTTCTACTTTCAAGTGGAATAGGAATTTTTGGGTTAGGTCGATCCGTTCGCGAGATATGGGAGTTTGAAGCTAAGGAATGGTTGAGAAGAGAACAAATTTTTCGCAATTCTGCTGCTCCAAACGCTTAACCAGATTGGCCTAGGGAAAAAATACACGCACCGTTGTAATCGGGCGAGTTTCTACTTTCAAATGCAATAGGAATTTTTGGGTAAGGTCAATCCGTTCGCGAGATATGGAAGTTTGAAGACAAGAAATGGTTGTGAAGGCACAAAATTTTTCGCAATTCTGCTGCTCCAAACGCTTAACCAGAATGGCCCAGGGAAAAAATACGCATAACGATGTAATCGGGCGAGTTTCTACTTTCAGATGCAACAGGAATTTTTGGGTTAGGTCAATCCGTTCGCGAGATATGGGAGTTTGGAGCTAAGAAATGGTTGAGAAGACAACAAATTTTTCGCAGTTCTGCTGCTCCAATCGCTTATCCCGAATGTCCTAGGGGAAAAATACACGCACCGTTGTAATCGGGCGAGTTTCTACTTTCAAATGCAATAGGAATTTTTGGGTTAGGTCAATCCGTTCGCGAGATATGAGAGTTTGAAGCTAAGAAATGGTTGAGAAGAGAAAAAATTTTTCGCAATTCTGCTGCTCCAAACGCTTAACCAGAATGGCCTAGGGAAAAAATACGCATACCGTTGTAATCGGGCGAGTTTCTACTTTCAAATGCAATAGGAATTTTTGGGTAAGGTCAATCCGTTCGCGAGATATGGGAGTTTGAAGACAAGAAATGGTTGAGAAGGCACAAAATTTTTCGCAATTCTGCTGCTCCAAACGCTTAACCAGAATGGCCCAGGGAAAAAATACGCATACCGTTGTAATCGGGCGAGTTTCTACTTTCAGATGCAACAGGAATTTTTGGGTTAGGTCAATCCGTTCGCGAGATATGGGAGTTTGGAGCTAAGAAATGGTTGAGAAGGCAAAAAATTTTTCGCAATTCTGCTGCTCCAAACGCTTAACCACAATGGCCTCGGGAAAAAATACACATACCGTTGTAATCGGGCGAGTTTCTACTTTCAGACGCAACAGGAATTTTTGGGTTTGGTCAATCCGTTCGCGAGATATGGGACTTTGAAGCTAAGAAATGGTTGAGAAGACAACAAATTTTTCGCACTTCTGCTGCTCCAATCGCTTAACCCGAATGGCCTAGGTGAAAAATACACGTACGGTTGTAATCGGGCGCGTTTCTACTTTCAGACGCAGCAGGAATTTTTGGGTTTGGTCAATCCGTTCGCGAGATATGGGACTTTGAAGCTAAGATTATGGTTGAGAAGACAACAAATATTTCGCAATTCTATTGGTCCAGACGCTTAACCAGAATGGGCTAGGGAAAAAATACACGTACCGTTGTAATCGGGCGAGTTTCTACTTTCAGATGCAATAGCAATTTTTGGGTTAGGTCAATCCGTTCGCGAGATGTGGGAGTTTGAATACAAGAAATGGTTGCGAAGGCAAAAAATTTTTCGCAATTATGCTGCTCCTAACGCTTAACCACAATGGACTAGGGAAAAATTACACGTACCGTTGTAATCGGGCGAGTTTCTACTTTCAAGTGGAATAGGAATTTTTGGGTTAGGTCGATCCGTTCGCGAGATATGGGAGTTTGAAGCTAAGGAATGGTTGAGAAGAGAACAAATTTTTCGCAATTCTGCTGCTCCAAACGCTTAACCAGATTGGCCTAGGGAAAAAATACACGCACCGTTGTAATCGGGCGAGTTTCTACTTTCAAATGCAATAGGAATTTTTGGGTAAGGTCAATCCGTTCGCGAGATATGGAAGTTTGAAGACAAGAAATGGTTGTGAAGGCACAAAATTTTTCGCAATTCTGCTGCTCCAAACGCTTAACCAGAATGGCCCAGGGAAAAAATACGCATAACGTTGTAATCGGGCGAGTTTCTACTTTCAGATGCAACAGGAATTTTTGGGTAAGGTCAATCCGTTCGCGAGATATGGAAGTTTGAAGACAAGAAATGGTTGTGAAGGCACAAAATTTTTCGCAATTCTGCTGCTCCAAACGCTTAACCAGAATGGCCCAGGGAAAAAATACGCATAACGTTGTAATCGGGCGAGTTTCTACTTTCAGATGCAACAGGAATTTTTGGGTTAGGTCAATCCGTTCGCGAGATATGGGAGTTTGGAGCTAAGAAATGGTTGAGAAGACAACAAATTTTTCGCAGTTCTGCTGCTCCAATCGCTTATCCCGAATGTCCTAGGGGAAAAATACACGCGCCGTTGTAATCGGGCGAGTTTCTACTTTCAAATGCAATAGGAATTTTTGGGTTAGGTCAATCCGTTCGCGAGATATGAGAGTTTGAAGCTAAGAAATGGTTGAGAAGAGAAAAAATTTTTCGCAATTCTGCTGCTCCAAACGCTTAACCAGAATGGCCTAGGGAAAAAATACGCATACCGTTGTAATCGGGCGAGTTTCTACTTTCAAATGCAATAGGAATTTTTGGGTAAGGTCAATCCGTTCGCGAGATATGGGAGTTTGAAGACAAGAAATGGTTGAGAAGGCACAAAATTTTTCGCAATTCTGCTGCTCCAAACGCTTAACCAGAATGGCCCAGGGAAAAAATACGCATACCGTTGTAATCGGGCGAGTTTCTACTTTCAGATGCAACAGGAATTTTTGGGTTAGGTCAATCCGTTCGCGAGATATGGGAGTTTGGAGCTAAGAAATGGTTGAGAAGGCAAAAAATTTTTCGCAATTCTGCTGCTCCAAACGCTTAACCACAATGGCCTCGGGAAAAAATACACATACCGTTGTAATCGGGCGAGTTTCTACTTTCAGACGCAACAGGAATTTTTGGGTTTGGTCAATCCGTTCGCGAGATATGGGACTTTGAAGCTAAGAAATGGTTGAGAAGACAACAAATTTTTCGCACTTCTGCTGCTCCAATCGCTTAACCAGAATGGCCTAGGGGAAAAATACACGTACCGCTGTAATCGGGCGAGTTTCTACTTTCAGATGCAATAGCAATTTTTGGGTTAGGTCAATCCGTTCGCGAGATGTGGGAGTTTGAAGACAAGAAATGGTTGCGAAGGCAAAAAATTTTTCGCAATTATGCTGCTCCTAACGCTTAACCACAATGGACTAGGGAAAAATTACACGTACCGTTGTAATCGGGCGAGTTTCTACTTTCAAGTGGAATAGGAATTTTTGGGTTAGGTCGATCCGTTCGCGAGATATGGGAGTTTGAAGCTAAGGAATGGTTGAGAAGAGAACAAATTTTTCGCAATTCTGCTGCTCCAAACGCTTAACCAGATTGGCCTAGGGAAAAAATACACGCACCGTTGTAATCGGGCGAGTTTCTACTTTCAAATGCAATAGGAATTTTTGGGTAAGGTCAATCCGTTCGCGAGATATGGAAGTTTGAAGACAAGAAATGGTTGTGAAGGCACAAAATTTTTCGCAATTCTGCTGCTCCAAACGCTTAACCAGAATGGCCCAGGGAAAAAATACGCATAACGATGTAATCGGGCGAGTTTCTACTTTCAGATGCAACAGGAATTTTTGGGTTAGGTCAATCCGTTCGCGAGATATGGGAGTTTGGAGCTAAGAAATGGTTGAGAAGACAACAAATTTTTCGCAGTTCTGCTGCTCCAATCGCTTATCCCGAATGTCCTAGGGGAAAAATACACGCACCGTTGTAATCGGGCGAGTTTCTACTTTCAAATGCAATAGGAATTTTTGGGTTAGGTCAATCCGTTCGCGAGATATGAGAGTTTGAAGCTAAGAAATGGTTGAGAAGAGAAAAAATTTTTCGCAATTCTGCTGCTCCAAACGCTTAACCAGAATGGCCTAGGGAAAAAATACGCATACCGTTGTAATCGGGCGAGTTTCTACTTTCAAATGCAATAGGAATTTTTGGGTAAGGTCAATCCGTTCGCGAGATATGGGAGTTTGAAGACAAGAAATGGTTGAGAAGGCACAAAATTTTTCGCAATTCTGCTGCTCCAAACGCTTAACCAGAATGGCCCAGGGAAAAAATACGCATACCGTTGTAATCGGGCGAGTTTCTACTTTCAGATGCAACAGGAATTTTTGGGTTAGGTCAATCCGTTCGCGAGATATGGGAGTTTGGAGCTAAGAAATGGTTGAGAAGGCAAAAAATTTTTCGCAATTCTGCTGCTCCAAACGCTTAACCACAATGGCCTCGGGAAAAAATACACATACCGTTGTAATCGGGCGAGTTTCTACTTTCAGACGCAACAGGAATTTTTGGGTTTGGTCAATCCGTTCGCGAGATATGGGACTTTGAAGCTAAGAAATGGTTGAGAAGACAACAAATTTTTCGCACTTCTGCTGCTCCAATCGCTTAACCAGAATGGCCTAGGGGAAAAATACACGTACCGCTGTAATCGGGCGAGTTTCTACTTTCAGATGCAATAGCAATTTTTGGGTTAGGTCAATCCGTTCGCGAGATGTGGGAGTTTGAAGACAAGAAATGGTTGCGAAGGCATAAAATTTTTCGCAATTATGCTGCTCCTAACGCTTAACCACAATGGACTAGGGAAAAATTACACGTACCGTTGTAATCGGGCGAGTTTCTACTTTCAAGTGCAATAGGAATTTTTGGGTTAGGTCAATCCGTTCGCTAGATATGGGAGTTTGAAGCTAAGAAATGCTTGAGAAGAGAACAAATTTTTCGCAATTCTGCTGCTCCAAACGCTTAACCAGATTGGCCTAGGGAAAAAATACACATACCGTTGTAATCGGGTTAGGTTCTACTTTCGAATGCAATAGGAATTTTTCGGTTAGGTCAATCCGTTCGCGAGATATGGGAGTTTGAAGACAATAAATGGTTGAGAAGGCAAAAAATTTTTCGCACTTCTGCTGCTCCAAACGCTTAACCAGAATGGCCCAGGGAAAAAATGCACGTACCGTTGTAATCGAGCGAGTTTCTACTTTCAATTGCAATAGGAATTTTTGGATTAGGTCAATCCGTTCGCGAGATATGGGAATTTGAATCTAAGAAATGGTTGAGAAGAGAACAAATTTTTCGCAATTTTGCTGCTCCAAACGCTTAACCAGAATGGCCTAGGTGAAAAATACACGTACCGTTGTAATCGGTCGAGTTTCTACTTTCAAATGCAATAGGAATTTTTGGGTAAGGTCAATCCGTTCGCGAGATATGAGAGTTTGAAGCTAAGAAATGTTTGAGAAGAGAAAAAATTTTTCGCAATTCTGCTGCTCCAAACGCTTAACCAGAATGGCCTAGGGAAAAAATACGCATACCGTTGTAATCGGGCGAGTTTCTACTTCCAAATGCAATAGGAATTTTTGGGTAAGGTCAATCCGTTCGCGAGATATGGGAGTTTGAAGACAAGAAATGGTTGAGAAGGCAAAAAATTTTTCGCACTTCTGCTGCTCCAATCGCTTATCCAGAATGGCCTAGGGGAAAAATACACGCACCGTTGTAATCGGGCGAGTTTCTACTTTCAGATGCAACAGGAATTTTTGGGTTAGGTCAATCCGTTCGCGAGATATGGGAGTTTGGAGCTAAGAAATGGTTGAGAAGACAACAAATTTTTCGCACTTCTGCTGCTCCAAACGCTTAACCAGAATGGCCCAGGGAAAAAATACACGTACCGTTGTAATCGAGCGAGTTTCTACTTTCAAATGCAATAGGAATTTTTGGGTTAGATCAATCCGTTCGCGAGATATGGGAGTTTGAAGCTAAGAAATGGTTGAGAAGACAACAAATTTTTCGCAATTCTGCTGCTCCAAACGCTTAACCAGAATGGCCTGGGGAAAAAGTACACATACCGTTCTAATCGGGCGAGTTTCTACTTTCAGATGCAATAGGAATTTTTCGGTTAGGTCAATCCGTTCGCGAGATATGGGAGTTTGAAGACAAGAAATGGTTGAGAAGGCAAAAAATTTTTCGCACTTCTGCTGCTCCAAACGCTTAACCAGAATGGCCCAGGGAAAAAATACACGTACCGTTGCAATCGAGCGAGTTTCTACTTTCAAATGCAATAGGAATTTTTGGGTAAGGTCAATCCGTTCGCGAGATATGGGAGTTTGAAGACAAGAAATGGTTGAGAAGGCACAAAATTTTTCGCAATTCTGCTGCTCCAAACGCTTAACCAGAATGGCCCAGGGAAAAAATACGCATACCGTTGTAATCGGGCGAGTTTCTACTTTCAGATGCAACAGGAATTTTTGGGTTTGGTCAATCCGTTCGCGAGATATGGGAGTTTGAAGCAAAGAAATGGTTGAGAAGAGAACAAATTTTTCGCAATTCTGCTGCTCCAAACGCTTAACCAGAATGGCGTAGGGAAAAAATACGCATACCGTTGTAATCGGGCGAGTTTCTACTTTCAGACGCAGCCGGAATTTTTGGGTTTGGTCAATGCGTTCGCGAGATATGGGACTTTGAAGCCAAGGAATGGTTGAGAAGGCAAAAAAATTTTTCGCAATTCTGCTGCTCCAAACGCTTAACCAGAATGGCCCGGGGAAAAAATACACGTACCGTTGTAATCGAGCGAGTTTCTACTTTCAAATGCAATAGGAATTTTTGGGTTAGGTCAATCCGTTCGCGAGATATGGGAGTTTGAAGCTAAGAAATGGTTGAGAAGAGAACAAATTTTTCGCAATTCAGCTGCTCCAAACGCTTAACCAGAATGGCCTGGGGAAAAAGTACACATACCGTTTTAATCGGGCGAGTTTCTACTTTCAGATGCAATAGCAATTTTTGGGTTAGGTCAATCCGTTCGCGAGATATGGGAGTTTGAAGACAAAAAATGGTTGCGAAGGCAAAAAATTTTTCGCACTTCTGCTGCCCCAAACGCTTAACCAGAATGGCCCAGGGAAAAAATACGCATACCGTTGTAATCGGACGAGTTTCTACTTTCACTTACAATAGGAATTTTTGGGTTAGGTCAATCCATTTGCGAGATATGGGACTTTGAAGCTAAGAAATGGTTGAGAAGACAACAAATTTTTCGCAATTCTGCTGCTCCAAACGCTTAACCAGAATGGCCTGGGGAAAAAGTACACATACCGTTCTAATCGGGCGAGTTTCTACTTTCAGATGCAATAGGAATTTTTCGGTTAGGTCAATCCGTTCGCGAGATATGGGAGTTTGAAGACAAGAAATGGTTGAGAAGGCAAAAAATTTTTCGCAATTCTGCTGCTCCAAACGCTTAACCAGAATGGCCTAGGGGAAAAATACACGCACCGTTGTAATCGGGCGAGTTTCTACTTCCAAATGCAATAGGAATTTTTGGGTAAGGTCAATCCGTTCGCGAGATATGGGAGTTTGAAGACAAGAAATGGTTGAGAAGGCAAAAAATTTTTCGCACTTCTGCTGCTCCAATCGCTTATCCAGAATGGCCTAGGGGAAAAATACACGCACCGTTGTAATCGGGCGAGTTTCTACTTTCAGATGCAACAGGAATTTTTGGGTTTGGTCAATCCGTTCGCGAGATATGGGACTTTGAAGCTAAGAAATGGTTGAGAAGACAACAAATTTTTCGCACTTCTGCTGCTCCAATCGCTTAACCAGAATGGCCTAGGGGAAAAATACACGTACCGCTGTAATCGGGCGAGTTTCTACTTTCAGATGCAATAGCAATTTTTGGGTTAGGTCAATCCGTTCGCGAGATGTGGGAGTTTGAAGACAAGAAATGGTTGCGAAGGCATAAAATTTTTCGCAATTCTGCTGCTCCTAACGCTTAACCACAATGGACTAGGGAAAAATTACACGTACCGTTGTAATCGGGCGAGTTTCTACTTTCAAGTGCAATAGGAATTTTTGGGTTAGGTCAATCCGTTCGCGAGATATGGGAGTTTGAAGCTAAGAAATGGTTGAGAAGAGAACAAATTTTTCGCAATTCAGCTGCTCCAAACGCTTAACCAGAATGGCCTGGGGAAAAAGTACACATACCGTTGTAATCGGGCGAGTTTCTACTTTCAGATGCAATAGCAATTTTTGGGTTAGGTCAATCCGTTCGCGAGATATGGGAGTTTGAAGACAAAAAATGGTTGCGAAGGCAAAAAATTTTTCGCACTTCTGCTGCTCCAAACGCTTAACCAGAATGGCCCAGGGAAAAAATACACGTACCGTTGTAATCGAGCGAGTTTCTACTTTCAAATGCAATAGGAATTTTTGGGTTAGATCAATCCGTTCGCGAGATATGGGAGTTTGAAGCTAAGAAATGGTTGAGAAGAGAACATATTTTTCGCAATTCTGCTGCTCCAAACGCTTAACCAGAATGGCCTGGGGAAAAAGTACACATACCGTTCTAATCGGGCGAGTTTCTACTTTCAGATGCAATAGGAATTTTTCGGTTAGGTCAATCCGTTCGCGAGATATGGGAGTTTGAAGACAATAAATGGTTGAGAAGGCAAAAAATTTTTCGCACTTCTGCTGCTCCAAACGCTTAACCAGAAAGGCCTAGGGAAAAAATACACGTACCGCTGTAATCGGGCGAGTTTCTACTTTCAGATGCAATAGCAATTTTTGGGTTATGTCAATCCGTTCGCGAGATGTGGGAGTTTGAAGACAAGAAATGGTTGCGAAGGCATAAAATTTTTCGCAATTATGCTGCTCCTAACGCTTAACCACAATGGACTAGGGAAAAATTACACGTACCGTTGTAATCGGGCGAGTTTCTACTTTCAAGTGCAATAGGAATTTTTGGGTTAGGTCAATCCGTTCGCGAGATATGGGAGTTTGAAGCTAAGAAATGGTTGAGAAGAGAACAAATTTTTCGCAATTCAGCTGCTCCAAACGCTTAACCAGATTGGCCCAGGGAAAAAATACACGTGCCGTTGTAATCGAGCGAGTTTCTACTTTCAAATGCAATAGGAATTTGTGGGTTAGATCAATCCGTTCGCGAGATATGGGAGTTTGAAGCTAAGAAATGGTTGAGAAGAGAACATATTTTTCGCAATTCTGCTGCTCCAAACGCTTAACCAGAATGGCCTGGGGAAAAAGTACACATACCGTTCTAATCGGGCGACTTTCTACTTTCAGATGCAATAGGAATTTTTCGGTTAGGTCAATCCGTTCGCGAGATATGGGAGTTTGAAGCTAAGAAATGGTTGAGAAGAGAAAAAATTTTTCGCAATTCTGCTGCTCCAAACGCTTAACCAGAATGGCCCAGGGAAAAAATACACGTACCATGGTAATCGAGCGAGTTTCTACTTTCAAATGCAATAGGAATTTTTGGGTTAGGTCAATCCGTTCGCGAGATATGGGAGTTTGAAGCTAAGAAATGGTTGAGAAGAGAACAAATTTTTCGCAATTCTGCTGCTCCAAACGCTTAACCAGAATGGCCTGGGGAAAAAGTACACATACCGTTGTAATCGGGCGAGTTTCTACTTTCAGATGCAACAGGAATTTTTGGGTTAGGTCAATCCGTTCGCGAGATATGGGAGTTTGAATCTAAGAAATGGTTGAGAAGAGAACAAATTTTTCGCAATTCTGCTGCTCCAAACGCTTAACCAGAATGGCCTAGGGAAAAAATACGCATACCGTTGTAATCGGGCGAGTTTCTACTTTCAGTTACAATAGGAATTTTTGGGTTAGGTCAATCCGTTCGCGAGATATGGGACTTTGAATCTAAGAAATGGTGGACAAGACAACAAATTTTTCGCACTTCTGCTGCTCCAATCGCTTATCCAGAATGGCCTAGCGGAAAAATACACGCACCGTTGTAATCGGGCGAGTTTCTACTTCCAAATGCAATAGGAATTTTTGGGTAAGGTCAATCCGTTCGCGAGATATGGGAGTTTGAAGACAAGAAATGGTTGAGAAGGCAAAAAATTTTTCGCAATTCTGCTGCTCCAAACGCTTAACCAGAATGGCCTAGGGAAAAAATACGCATACCGTTGTAATCGGGCGAGTTTCTACTTTCAGATGCAACAGAAATTTTTGGGTTAGGTCAATCCGTTCGCGAGATATGGGAGTTTGAAGCTAAGAAATGGTTGAGAAGACAACAAATTTTTCGCTGTTCTGCTGCCCCAAACGCTTAACCAGAATGGCCCACGGAAAAAATACGCATACCGTTGTAATCGGACGAGTTTCTACTTTCACTTACAATAGGAATTTTTGGGTTAGGTCAATCCATTTGCGAGATATGGGACTTTGAAGCTAAGAAATGGTTGAGAAGACAACAAATTTTTCGCAATTCTGCTGCTCCAAACGCTTAACCAGAATGGCCTGGGGAAAAAGTACACATACCGTTCTAATCGGGCGAGTTTCTACTTTCAGATGCAATAGGAATTTTTCGGTTAGGTCAATCCGTTCGCGAGATATGGGAGTTTGAAGACAAGAAATGGTTGAGAAGGCAAAAAATTTTTCGCAATTCTGCTGCTCCAAACGCTTAACCAGAATGGCCTAGGGGAAAAATACACGCACCGTTGTAATCGGGCGAGTTTCTACTTCCAAATGCAATAGGAATTTTTGGGTAAGGTCAATCCGTTCGCGTGATATGGGAGTTTGAAGACAAGAAATGGTTGAGAAGGCAAAAAATTTTTCGCACTTCTGCTGCTCCAATCGCTTATCCAGAATGGCCTAGGGGAAAAATACACGCACCATTGTAATCGGGCGAGTTTCTACTTTCAGATGCAACAGGAATTTTTGGGTTAGGTCAATCCGTTCGCGAGATATGGTAGTTTGGAGCTAAGAAATGGTTGAGAAGACAACAAATTTTTCGCACTTCTGCTGCTCCAAACGCTTAACCAGAATGGCCCAGGGAAAAAATACACGTACCGTTGTAATCGATCGAGTTTCTACTTTCAAATGCAATAGGAATTTTTGGGTTAGATCAATCCGTTCGCGAGATATGGGAGTTTGAAGCTAAGAAATGGTTGAGAAGACAACAAATTTTTCGCAATTCTGCTGCTCCAAACGCTTAACCAGAATGGCCTGGGGAAAAAGTACACATACCGTTCTAATCGGGCGAGTTTCTACTTTCAGATGCAATAGGAATTTTTCGGTTAGGTCAATCCGTTCGCGAGATATGGGAGTTTGAAGACAAGAAATGGTTGAGAAGGCAAAAAATTTTTCGCACTTCTGCTGCTCCAAACGCTTAACCAGAATGGCCCAGGGAAAAAATACACGTACCGTTGCAATCGAGCGAGTTTCTACTTTCAAATGCAATAGGAATTTTTGGGTTAGATCAATCCGTTCGCGAGATATGGGAGTTTGAAGCTAAGAAATGGTTGAGAAGACAACAAATTTTTCGCAATTCTGCTGCTCCAAACGCTTAACCAGAATGGCCTGGGGAAAAAGTACACATACCGTTGTAATCGGGCGAGTTTCTACTTTCAGATGCAATCGGAATTTTTCGGTTAGGTCAATCCGTTCGCGAGATATGGGAGTTTGAAGACAAGAAATGGTTGAGAAGGCAAAAAATTTTTCGCAATTCTGCTGCTCCAAACGCTTAACCAGAATGGCCTAGGGAAAAAATACACATACCGTTGTAATCGGGTGAGTTTCTACTCTCAGATGCAACAGGAATTTTTGGGTTAGGTCAATCCGTTCGCGAGATATGGGAGTTTGAATCTAAGAAATGGTTGAGAAGAGAACAAATTTTTCGCAATTCTGCTGCTCCAAACGCTTAACCAGAATGGCCTAGGTGAAAAATTCACGTACCGTTGTAATCGGGCGAGTTTCTACTTTCAAATGCAAAAGGAATTTTTGGGTAAGGTCAATCCGTTCGCGAGATATGGGAGTTTGAAGACAAGAAATGGCTGAGAAGGCAAAAAATTTTTGGCAATTCTGCTGCTCCAAACGCTTAACCAGAATGGCCTAGGGAAAAAATACACATACCGTTGTAATCGGGCGAGTTTCTACTTTCAGATGCAACAGGAATTTTTGGGTTAGGTCAATGCGTTCGCGAGATATGGGAGTTTGAATCTAAGAAATGGTTGAGAAGAGAACAAATTTTTCGCAATTCTGCTGCTCCAAACGCTTAACCAGAATGGCCTAGGTGAAAAATACACGTACCGTTGTAATCGGGCGAGTTTCTACTTTCAAATGAAATAGGAATTTTTGGGTTAGGTCAATCCGTTCGCGAGACATGAGAGTTTGAAGCTAAGAAATGGTTGAGAAGAGAAAAAATTTTTCGCAATTCTGCTGCTCCAAACGCTTAACCAGAATGGCCTATGGAAAAAATACGCATACCGTTGTAATCGGGCGAGTTTCTACTTTCAGTTACAATAGGAATTTTTGGGTTAGGTCAATCCGTTCGCGAGATATGGGACTTTGAAGCTAAGAAATGGTTGAGAAGAGAACAAATTTTTCGCAATTCTGCTGCTCCAAACGCTTAACCAGAATGGCCTGGGGAAAAAATACACATACCGTTGTAATCGGACGAGTTTCTACTTTCAGTTACAATCGGAATTTTTGGGTTAGGTCAATCCGTTCGCGAGATATGGGACTTTGAATCTAAGAAATGATGGACAAGACAACAAATTTTTCGCACTTCTGCTGCTCCAATCGCTTATCCAGAATGGCCTAGGGGAAAAATACACGCACCGTTGTAATCGGGCGAGTTTCTACTTCCAAATGCAATAGGAATTTTTGGGTAAGGTCAATCCGTTCGCGAGATATGGGAGTTTGAAGACAAGAAATGGTTGAGAAGGCAAAAAATTTTTCGCAATTCTGCTGCTCCAAACGCTTAACCAGAATGGCCTAAGGAAAAAATACGCATACCGTTGTAATCGGGCGAGTTTCTACTTTCAGATGCAACAGAAATTTTTGGGTTAGGTCAATCCGTTCGCGAGATATGGGAGTTTGAAGCTAAGAAATGGTTGAGAAGACAACAAATTTTTCGCTGTTCTGCTGCCCCAAACGCTTAACCAGAATGGCCCAGGGAAAAAATACGCATACCGTTGTAATCGGACGAGTTTCTACTTTCACTTACAATAGGAATTTTTGGGTTAGGTCAATCCATTTGCGAGATATGGGACTTTGAAGCTAAGAAATGGTTGAGAAGAGAACAAATTTTTCGCAATTCTGCTGCTCCAAACGCTTAACCAGAATGGCCTGGGGAAAAAGCACACATACCGTTCTAATCGGGCGAGTTTCTACTTTCAGATGCAATAGGAATTTTTCGGTTAGGTCAATCCGTTCGCGAGATATGGGAGTTTGAAGACAAGAAATGGTTGAGAAGGCAAAAAATTTTTCGCACTTCTGCTGCTCCAAACGCTTCACCAGAATGGCCCAGGGAAAAAATACACATACCGTTGTAATCGGGCGAGTTTCTACTTTCAGATGCAACGGGAATTTTTGGGTTAGGTCAATCCGTTCGCGAGATATGGGAGTTTGAATCTAAGAAATGGTTGAGAAGAGAACAAATTTTTCGCAATTCTGCTGCTCCAAACGCTTAACCAGAATGGCCTAGGTGAAAAATACACGTACCGTTGTAATCGGGCGAGTTTCTACTTTCAAATGCAATAGGAATTTTTGGGTAAGGTCAATCCGTTCGCGAGATATGGGAGTTTGAAGACAAGAAATGGTTGAGAAGGCAAAAAATTTTTCGCAATTCTGCTGCTCCAAACGCTTAACCAGAATGGCCCAGGGAAAAAATACACGTACCGTTGTAATCGAGCGAGTTTCTACTTTCAAATGCAATAGGAATTTTTGGGTTAGATCAATCCGTTCGCGAGATATGGGAGTTTGAAGCTAAGAAATGGTTGAGAAGACAACAAATTTTTCGCAATTCTGCTGCTCCAAACGCTTAACCAGAATGGCCTGGGGAAAAAGTACACATACCGTTGTAATCGGGCGAGTTTCTACTCTCAGATGCAACAGGAATTTTTGGGTTAGGTCAATCCGTTCGCGAGATATGGGAGTTTGAATCTAAGAAATGGTTGAGAAGAGAACAAATTTTTCGCAATTCTGCTGCTCCAAACGCTTAACCAGAATGGCCTAGGTGAAAAATACACGTACCGTTGTAATCGGGCGAGTTTCTACTTTCAAATGCAATAGGAATTTTTGGGTAAGGTCAATCCGTTCGCGAGATATGGGAGTTTGAAGACAAGAAATGGTTGAGAAGGCAAAAAATTTTTCGCAATTCTGCTGCTCCAAACGATTAACCAGAATGGCCTAGGGATAAGATACACATACCGTTGTAATCGGGTGAGTTTCTACTTTCAGATGCAATAGGAATTTTTGGGTTAGGTCAATCCGTTCGCGAGATATGGGAGTTTGAATCTAAGAAATGGTTGAGAAGAGAACAAATTTTTCGCAATTCTGCTGCTCCAAACGCTCAACCAGAATGGCCTAGGTGAAAAATACACGTACCGTTGTAATCGGGCGAGTTTCTACTTTCAAATGCAATAGGAATTTTTGGGTAAGGTCAATCCGTTCGCGAGATATGGGAGTTTGAATCTAAGAAATGGTTGACAAGACAACAAATTTTTCGCAATTCTGCTGCTCCAAACGCTTAACCAGAATGGCCTGGGGAAAAAGTACACATACCGTTCTAATCGGGCGAGTTTCTACTTTCAGATGCAATAGGAATTTTTCGGTTAGGTCAATCCGTTCGCGAGATATGGGAGTTTGAAGACAAGAAATGGTTGAGAAGGCAAAAAATTTTTCGCAATTCTGCTGCTCCAAACGCTTAACCAGAATGGCCCAGGGAAAAAATACACGTACCGTTGCAATCGAGCGAGTTTCTACTTTCAAATGCAATAGGAATTTTTGGGTTAGGTCAATCCGTTCGCGAGATATGGGAGTTTGAAGCTAAGAAATGGTTGAGAAGAGAACAAATTTTTCGCAATTCTGCTGCTCCAAACGCTTAACCAGAATGGCCTGGGGAAAAAGTACACATACCGTTGTAATCGGGCGAGTTTCTACTCTCAGATGCAACAGGAATTTTTGGGTTAGGTCAATCCGTTCGCGAGATATGGGAGTTTGAATCTAAGAAATGGTTGAGAAGAGAACAAATTTTTCGCAATTCTGCTGCTCCAAACGCTTAACCAGAATGGCCTAGGTGAAAAATACACGTACCGTTGTAATCGGGCGAGTTTCTACTTTCAAATGCAATAGGAATTTTTGGGTAAGGTCAATCCGTTCGCGAGATATGGGAGTTTGAAGACAAGAAATGGTTGAGAAGGCAAAAAATTTTTCGCAATTCTGCTGCTCCAAACGCTTTACCAGAATGGCCTAGGGATAAGATACACATACCGTTGTAATCGGGTGAGTTTCTACTTTCAGATGCAATAGGAATTTTTGGGTTAGATCAATCCGTTCGCGAGATATGGGAGTTTGAATCTAAGAAATGGTTGAGAAGAGAACAAACTTTTCGCAATTCTGCTGCTCCAAACGCTCAACCAGAATGGCCTAGGTGAAAAATACACGTACCGTTGTAATCGGGCGAGTTTCTACTTTCAAATGCAGTAGGAATTTTTGGGTAAGGTCAATCCGTTCGCGAGATATGGGAGTTTGAATCTAAGAAATGGTTGACAAGACAACAAATTTTTCGCAATTCTGCTGCTCCAAACGCTTAACCAGAACGGCCTGGGGAAAAAATACACATACCGTTGTAATCGGGCGAGTTTCTACTTTCAGATGCAATAGGAATTTTTCGGTTAGGTCAATCCGTTCGCGAGATATGGGACTTTGAAGCTAAGAAATGGTTGAGAAGACAACAAATATTTCGCAATTCTGCTGGTCCAGACGCTTAACCAGAATGGGCTAGGGAAAAAATACACATACCGTTGTAATCGGGCGAGTTTCTACTTTCAGATGCAATAGGAATTTTTGGGTTATGTCAATCCGTTCGCGAGATATGGGAGTTTGAAGCTAAGAAATGGTTGAGAAGAGAACAAATTTTTCGCAATTCTGCTGCTCCAAACGCTTAACCAGATTGGCCTGGGGAAAAAGTACACATACCGTTGTAATCGGGCGAGTTTCTACTTTCAGATGCAATAGGAGTTTTTGGGTTAGGTCAATCCGTTCGGGAGATATGGGACTTTGAAGCTAAGAAATGGTTGACAAGACAACAAATTTTTCGCACTTCTGCTGCTCCAATCGCTTATCCAGAATGGCCTAGGGGAAAAATACA
Source organism: Ptiloglossa arizonensis (assembly GCF_051014685.1). NCBI lineage: Eukaryota > Metazoa > Arthropoda > Insecta > Hymenoptera > Colletidae > Ptiloglossa > Ptiloglossa arizonensis. The sequence continues at coordinate 36,903 of NW_027479412.1, forward strand.
CGCACCGTTGTAATCGGGCGGGTTTCTACTTCCAAATGCAATAGGAATTTTTGGGTAAGGTCAATCCGTTCGCGAGATACGGGAGTTTGAAGACAAGAAATGGTTGAGAAGGCAAAAAATTTTTCGCAATTCTGCTGCTCCAAACGCTTAACCAGAATGGCCTGGGGAAAAAGTACACATACCGTTCTAATCGGGCGAGTTTCTACTTTCAGATGCAATAGGAATTTTTCGGTTAGGTCAATCCGTTCGCGAGATATGGGAGTTTGAAGACAAGAAATGGTTGAGAAGGCAAAAAATTTTTCGCAATTCTGCTGCTCCAAACGCTTAACCAGAATGGCCCAGGGAAAAAATACACGTACCGTTGCAATCGAGCGAGTTTCTACTTTCAAATGCAATAGGAATTTTTGGGTTAGGTCAATCCGTTCGCGAGATATGGGAGTTTGAAGCTAAGAAATGGTTGAGAAGAGAACAAATTTTTCGCAATTCTGCTGCTCCAAACGCTTAACCAGAATGGCCTGGGGAAAAAGTACACATACCGTTGTAATCGGGCGAGTTTCTACTCTCAGATGCAACAGGAATTTTTGGGTTAGGTCAATCCGTTCGCGAGATATGGGAGTTTGAATCTAAGAAATGGTTGAGAAGAGAACAAATTTTTCGCAATTCTGCTGCTCCAAACGCTTAACCAGAATGGCCTAGGTGAAAAATACACGTACCGTTGTAATCGGGCGAGTTTCTACTTTCAAATGCAATAGGAATTTTTGGGTAAGGTCAATCCGTTCGCGAGATATGGGAGTTTGAAGACAAGAAATGGTTGAGAAGGCAAAAAATTTTTCGCAATTCTGCTGCTCCAAACGCTTAACCAGAATGGCCTAGGGATAAGATACACATACCGTTGTAATCGGGTGAGTTTCTACTTTCAGATGCAATAGGAATTTTTGGGTTAGATCAATCCGTTCGCGAGATATGGGAGTTTGAATCTAAGAAATGGTTGAGAAGAGAACAAACTTTTCGCAATTCTGCTGCTCCAAACGCTCAACCAGAATGGCCTAGGTGAAAAATACACGTACCGTTGTAATCGGGCGAGTTTCTACTTTCAAATGCAGTAGGAATTTTTGGGTAAGGTCAATCCGTTCGCGAGATATGGGAGTTTGAATCTAAGAAATGGTTGACAAGACAACAAATTTTTCGCAATTCTGCTGCTCCAAACGCTTAACCAGAACGGCCTGGGGAAAAAATACACATACCGTTGTAATCGGGCGAGTTTCTACTTTCAGATGCAATAGGAATTTTTCGGTTAGGTCAATCCGTTCGCGAGATATGGGACTTTGAAGCTAAGAAATGGTTGAGAAGACAACAAATATTTCGCAATTCTGCTGGTCCAGACGCTTAACCAGAATGGGCTAGGGAAAAAATACACATACCGTTGTAATCGGGCGAGTTTCTACTTTCAGATGCAATAGGAATTTTTGGGTTATGTCAATCCGTTCGCGAGATATGGGAGTTTGAAGCTAAGAAATGGTTGAGAAGAGAACAAATTTTTCGCAATTCTGCTGCTCCAAACGCTTAACCAGATTGGCCTGGGGAAAAAGTACACATACCGTTGTAATCGGGCGAGTTTCTACTTTCAGATGCAATAGGAGTTTTTGGGTTAGGTCAATCCGTTCGCGAGATATGGGACTTTGAAGCTAAGAAATGGTTGACAAGACAACAAATTTTTCGCACTTCTGCTGCTCCAATCGCTTATCCAGAATGGCCTAGGGGAAAAATACACGCACCGTTGTAATCGGGCGGGTTTCTACTTCCAAATGCAATAGGAATTTTTGGGTAAGGTCAATCCGTTCGCGAGATACGGGAGTTTGAAGACAAGAAATGGTTGAGAAGCCAAAAAATTTTTCGCAATTCTGCTGCTCCAAACGCTTAACCAGAATGGCCTAGGGAAAAAATACGCATACCGTTGTAATCGGGCGAGACTCTACTTTCAGATGCAATAGGAATTTTTGGGTTAGGTCTATCCGTTCGCGAGATATGGGACATTGAAGCTAAGAAATGGTTGAGAAGACAACAAATTTTTCGCACTTCTGCTGCTCCAAACGCTTAACCAGAATGGCCAAGGGAAAAAATACCCATACCGTTGTAATCGGACGAGTTTCTACTTTCACTTACAATAGGAATTTTTGGGTTAGGTCAATCCGTTCGCGAGATATGGGACTTTGAAGCTAAGAAATGGTTGACAAGACATCAAATTTTTCGCACTTCTGCTGCTCCAATCGCTTATCCAGAATGGCCTAGGGGAAAAACACACGTACCGTTGTAATCGGGCGAGTTTCTACATTCAGATGCAACAGGAATTTTTGGGTTAGGTCAATCCGTTCGCGAGATATGGGAGTTTGAAGCTACGAAATGGTTGAGAAGACAACAAATTTTTAGCAGTTCTGCTGCCCCAAACGCTTAACCAGAATGGCCCAGGGAAAAAATACGCATACCGTTGTAATCGGACGAGTTTCTACTTTCACTTACAATAGGAATTTTTGGGTTAGGTCAATCCGTTCGCGAGATATGGGACTTTGAAGCTAAGAAATGGTTGAGAAGACAACAAATATTTCGCAATTCTGCTGGTCCAGACGCTTAACCAGAATGGGCTAGGGAAAAAATACACATACCGTTGTAATCGGGCGAGTTTCTACTTTCAGACGCAACAGGAATTTTTGGGTTAGGTAAATCCGTTCGCGAGATATGGGAGTTTGAAGACAAGAAATGGTTGAGAAGGCAAAAAATTTTTCGCAATTCTGCTGCTCCAATCGCTTAACCAGAATGGCCTAGCGGAAAAATACATGTACCGTTGTAATCGGGCGAGTTTCTACTTTCAGATGCAATAGGAATTTTTGGGTTAGGTCAATCCGTTCGCGAGATATGGGACGTTGAAGCCAAGAAATGGTTGAGATGACAACAAATTTTTCACACTTCTGCTGCTCCAATCGCTTATCCAGAATGGCCTAGGGGAAAAATACACACACCGTTGTAATCGGGCGAGTTTCTACTTCCAAATGCAATAGGAATTTTTGGGTAAGGTCAATCGGTTCGCGAGATATGGGAGTTTGAAGACAAGAAATGGTTGAGAAGGCAAAAAATTTTTCGCAATTCTGCTGCTCCAAACGCTTAACCAGAATGGCTTTGGGAAAAAAAACCAATACCGTTGTAATCGGACGAGTTTCTACTTTCACTTACAATAGGAATTTTTGGGTTAGGTCAATCCGTTCGCGAGATATGGGACTTTGAAGCTAAGAAATGGTTGACAAGACATCAAATTTTTCGCACTTCTGCTGCTCCAATCGCTTATCCAGAATGGCCTAGCGGAAAAATACATGTACCGCTGTAATCGGGCGAGTTTCTACTTTCAAATGCAATAGGAATTTTTGTGTTATGTCAATCCGTTCGCGAGATATGGGAGTTTGAAGCTAAGAAATGGTTGAGAAGAGAACAAATTTTTCGCAATTCTGCTGCTCCAAACGCTTAACCAGAATGGCCCAGGGAAAAAATACGCATACCGTTGTTATCGGGCGAGTTTCTACTTTCAGATTCAATAGTAGTTTTTGGGTTAGGTCAATCCGTTCGCGAGATATGGGACTTTGAAGCTAAGAAATGGTTGACAAGACAACAAATTTTTCGCACTTCTGCTGCTCCAATCGCTTATCCAGAATGGCCTAGGGGAAAAATACACGCACCGTTGTAATCGGGCGAGTTTCTACTTTCAAATGCAATAGGAATTTTTGTGTTATGTCAATCCGTTCGCGAGATATGGGAGTTTGAAGCTAAGAAATGGTTGAGAAGAGAACAAATTTTTCGCAATTCTGCTGCTCCAAACGCTTAACCAGATTGGCCTGGGGAAAAAGTACACATACCGTTGTAATCGGGCGAGTTTCTACTTTCAGATGCAATAGGAGTTTTTGGGTTAGGTCAATCCGTTCGCGAGATATGGGACTTTGAAGCTAAGAAATGGTTGACAAGACAACAAATTTTTCGCACTTCTGCTGCTCCAATCGCTTATCCAGAATGGCCTAGGGGAAAAATACACGCACCGTTGTAATAGGGCGAGTTTCTACTTCCAAATGCAATAGGAATTTTTGGGTAAGGTCAATCCGTTCGCGAGATACGGGAGTTTGAAGACAAGAAATGGTTGAGAAGCCAAAAAATTTTTCGCAATTCTGCTGCTCCAAACGCTTAACCAGAATGGCCTAGGGAAAAAATACGCATACCGTTGTAATCGGGCGAGACTCTACTTTCAGATGCAATAGGAATTTTTGGGTTAGGTCTATCCGTTCGCGAGATATGGGACATTGAAGCTAAGAAATGGTTGAGAAGACAACAAATTTTTCGCACTTCTGCTGCTCCAAACGCTTAACCAGAATGGCCTAGGGAAAAAATACCCATACCGTTGTAATCGGACGAGTTTCTACTTTCACTTACAATAGGAATTTTTGGGTTAGGTCATTCCGTTCGCGAGATATGGGACTTTGAAGCTAAGAAATGGTTGACAAGGCATCAAATTTTTCGCACTTCTGCTGCTCCAATCGCTTATCCAGAATGGCCTAGGGGAAAAACACACGTACCGTTGTAATCGGGCGAGTTTCTACATTCAGATGCAACAGGAATTTTTGGGTTAGGTCAATCCGTTCGCGAGATATGGGAGTTTGAAGCTACGAAATGGTTGAGAAGACAACAAATTTTTCGCAGCTCTGCTGCCCCAAACGCTTAACCAGAATGGCCCAGGGAAAAAATACGCATACCGTTGTAATCGGACGAGTTTCTACTTTCACTTACAATAGGAATTTTTGGGTTAGGTCAATCCGTTCGCGAGATATGGGACTTTGAAGCTAAGAAATGGTTGAGAAGAGAACAAATTTTTCGCAATTCTGCTGCTCCAAACGCTTAACCAGAATGGCCTGGGGAAAAAATACACATACCGTTGTAATCGGACGAGTTTCTACTTTCAGTTACAATAGGAATTTTTGGGTTAGGTCAATCCGTTCGCGAGATATGGGACTTTGAATCTAAGAAATGGTTGACAAGACTACAAATTTTTCGCTGTTCTGCTGCCCCAAACGCTTAACCAGAATGGCCCAGGGAAAAAATACGCATACCGTTGTAATCGGACGAGTTTCTACTTTCACTTACAATAGGAGTTTTTGGGTTAGGTCAATCCGTTTGCGAGATATGGGACTTTGAAGCTAAGAAATGGTTGAGAAGAGAACAAATTTTTCGCAATTCAGCTGCTCCAAACGCTTAACCAGAATGGCCTGGGGAAAAATACACATACCGTTGTAATCGGGCGAGTTTCTGCTTTCAGATGCAATAGGAATTTTTCGGTTAGGTCAATCCGTTCGCGAGATATGGGACTTTGAAGCTAAGAAATGGTTGACAAGAAAACAAATTTTTCGCACTTCTGCTGCTCCAATCGCTTATCCAGAATGGCCTAGGGGAAAAATACACGCACCGTTGTAATAGGGCGAGTTTGTACTTCCAAATGCAATAGGAATTTTTGGGTAAGGTCAATCCGTTTGCGAGATATGGGAGCTTGAAGACAAGAAATGGTTGAGAAGGCAAAAAATTTTTCGCAATTCTGCTGCTCCAAACGCTTAACCAGAATGGCCTGGGGAAAAAATACACTTACCGTTGTAATCGGACGAGTTTCTACTTTCAGTTACAATAGGAATTTTTGGGTTAGGTCAATCCGTTCGCGAGATATGGGACTTTGAAGCTAAGAAATGGTTGACAAGACATCAAATTTTTCGCACTTCTGCTGCTCCAATCGCTTATCCAGAATGGCCTAGGGGAAAAGCACACGTACCGTTGTAATCGGGCGAGTTTCTACTTTCAGATGCAACAGGAATTTTTGGGTTAGGTCAATCCGTTCGCGAGATATGGGAGTTTGAAGCTAAGAAATGGTTGAGAAGACAACAAATTTTTCGCAATTCTGCTGCTCCAAACGCTTAACCAGAATGGCCTGGGGAGAAAATGCACATACCGTTGTAATCGGGCGAGTTTCTACTTTCAGATGCAATAGGAATTTTTCGGTTAGGTCAATCCGTTCGCGAGATATGGGAGTTTGAAGACAAGAAATGGTTGAGAAGGCAAAAAATTTTTCGCAATTCTGCTGCTCCAAACGCTTAACCAGAATGGCCTAGGGAAAAAATACACATACCGCTGTAATCGGGCGAGTTTCTACTTTCACTTACAATAGGAATTTTTGGGGTAGGTCAATCCGTTTGCGAGATATGGGACTTTGAATCTAAGAAATGGTTGAGAAGAGAACAAATTTTTCGCAATTTTGCTGCTCCAAACGCTTAACCAGAATGGCCTAGGGAAAAAATACACATACCGTTGTAATCGGGCGAGTTTCTACTTTCAGATGCAACAGGAGTTTTTGGGTTAGGTCAATCCGTTCGCGAGATATGGGAGTTTGAAGCTAAGAAATGGTTGGGAAGACAACAAATTTTTCGCAGTTCTGCTGCCCCAAACGCTTAACCAGAATGGCCCAGGGAAAAAATACGCATACCGTTGTAATCGGACGAGTTTCTACTTTCACTTACAATAGGAATTTTTGGGTTAGGTCAATCCGTTCGCGAGATATGGGACTTTGAAGCTAAGAAATGGTTGAGAAGAGAACAAATTTTTCGCAATTCTGCTGCTCCAAACGCTTAACCAGAATGGCCTGGGGAGAAAATACACATACCGTTGTAATCGGGCGAGTTTCTACTTTCAGATGCCATAGGAATGTTTGGGTTAGGTTAATCCATTCGCGAGATATGGGACATTGAAGCTAAGAAATGGTTGAGAAGACAACAAATTTTTCGCACTTCTGCTGCTCCAAGCGCTTAACCAGAATGGCCTTGTGAAAAAAAACCAATACCGTTGTAATCGGACGAGTTTCTGCTTTCACTTACAATAGGAATTTTTGGGTTAGGTCAATCCGTTCGCGAGATATGGGACCTTGAAGCTAAGAAATGGTTGACAAGACAACAAATTTTTTGCACTTCTGCTGCTCCAATCGCTTAACCAGAATGGCCTAGCGGAAAAATACATGTACCGTTGTAATCGGGCGAGTTTCTACTTTCAGATGCAATAGGAATTTTTGGGTTAGGTCAATCCGTTCGCGAGATATGGGACATTGAAGTTAAGAAATGGTTGAGATGACAACAAATTTTTCACACTTCTGCTGCTCCAATCGCTTATCCAGAATGGCCTAGGGGATAAATACACACACCGTTGTAATCGGGCGAGTTTCTACTTCCAAATGCAAAAGGAATTTTGGGTAAGGTCAATCGGTTCGCGAGATATGGGAGTTTGAAGACAAGAAATGGTTGAGAAGGCAACAAATTTTTCGCAATTCTGCTGCTCCAAACGCTTAACCAGAATGGCCTTGGGAAAAAAAACCAATACCGTTGTAATCGGACGAGTTTCTACTTTCACTTACAATCGGAATTTTTGGGTTAGGTCAATCCGTTCGCGAGATATGGGACTTTGAAGCTAAGAAATGGTTGAGAAGAGAACAAATTTTTCGCAATTCTGCTGCTCCAAACGCTTAACCAGAATGGCCTGGGGAGAAAATACACATACCGTTGTAATCGGGCGAGTTTCTACTTTCAGATGCAATAGGAATTTTTCGGTTAGGTCAATCCGTTCGCGAGATATGGGAGTTTGAAGACAAGAAATGGTTGAGAAGGCAAAAAATTTTTCGCAATTCTGCTGCTCCAAACGCTTAACCAGAATGGCCTAGGGAAAAAATACACATACCGTTGTAATCGGGCGAGTTTCTACTTTCAGATGCAACAGGAATTTTTGGGTTAGGTCAATCCGTTCGCGAGATATGGGACATTGAAGCTAAGAAATGGTTGAGAAGACAACAAATTTTTCGCACTTCAGCTGCTCCAAGCGCTTAACCAGAATGGCCTAGCGGAAAAATACATGTACCGTTGTAATCGGGCGAGTTTCTACTTTCAAATGCAATAGGAATTTTTGTGTTATGTCAATCCGTTCGCGAGATATGGGAGTTTGAAGCTAAGAAATGGTTGACAAGACAACAAATTTTTCGCACTTCTGCTGCTCCAATCGCTTAACCAGAATGGCCTAGCGGAAAAATACATGTTCCGTTGTAATCGGGCGAGTTTCTACTTTCAGATGCAATAGGAATTTTTGGGTTGGGTCAATCCGTTCGCGAGATATGGGACCTTGAAGCTAAGAAATGGTTGACAAGACAACAAATTTTTCGCACTTCTGCTGCTCCAATCGCTTAACCAGAATGGCCTAGCGGAAAAATACATGTACCGTTGTAATCGGGCGAGTTTCTACTTTCAAATGCAATAGGAATATTTGTGTTATGTCAATCCGTTCGCGAGATATGGGACATTGAAGCTAAGAAATGGTTGAGAAGACAACAAATATTTCGCAATTCTGCTGGTCCAGACGCTTAACCAGATTGGGCTAAGAAAAAAATACACATACCGTTGTAATCGGGCGAGTTTCTACTTTCAGACGCAGCAGGAATTTTTGGGTTTGGTCAATCCGTTCGCGAGGTATGGGACCCTTGAAGCAAAGAAATGGTTGAGAAGACAACAAATATTTCGCAATTCTGCTGGTCCAGACGCTTAACCAGATTGGGCTAAGGAAAAAATACACATACCGTTGTAATCGGGCGAGTTTCTACTTTCAGACGCAACAGGAATTTTTGGGCTAGGTCAATCCGTTCGCGAGATATGGGAGTTTGAAGACAAGAAATGGTTGAGAAGGCAACAAATTTTTCGCAATTCTGCTGCTCCAAACGCTTATCCAGAATGGCCTAGGGGATAAATACACACACCGTTGTAATCGGGCGAGTTTCTACTTCCAAATGCAAAAGGAATTTTTGGGTTAGGTCAATCCGTTCGCGAGAAATGGGACATTGAAGCTAAGAAATGGTTGAGAAGACAACAAATTTTTCGCACTTCAGCTGCTCCAAGCGCTTAACCAGAATTGCCTTGGGAAAAAAATCCAATACCGTTGTAATCGGACGAGTTTCTACTTTCACTTACAATAGGAATTTTTGGGTTAGGTCAATCCGTTCGCGAGATATGGGAACTTGAAGCTAAGAAATGGTTGACAAGACAACAAATTTTTCGCAATTCTGCTGCTCCAATCGCTTAACCAGAATGGCCTAGAGGAAAAATACATGTAGCGTTGTAATCGGGCGAGTTTCTACTTTCAAATGCAATAGGAATTTTTGTGTTATGTCCATCCGTTCGCGAGATATGGGAGTTTGAAGCTAAGAAATGGTTGAGAAGAGAACAAATTTTTCGCAATTCTGCTGCTCCAAACGCTTAACCAGAATGGCCTAAAGAAAAAATACGCATACCGTTGTAATCGGGCGTGTTTCTACTTTCAGACGCAGCAGGAATTTTTGGGTTCGGTCAATCCGTTCGCGAGATATGGGACTTTGAAGCTAAGAAATGGATGACAAGACAACAAATTTTTCGCACTTCTGCTGCTCCAATCGCTTAACCAGAATGGCCTTGTGAAAAAAAACCAATACCGTTGTAATCGGGCGAGTTTCTGCTTTCACTTACAATAGGAATTTTTGGGTTAGGTCAATCCGTTCGCGAGATATGGGACCTTGAAGCTAAGAAATGGTTGACAAGACAACAAATTTTTTGCACTTCTGCTGCTCCAATCGCTTAACCAGAATGGCCTAGCGGAAAAATACATGTACCGTTGTAATCGGGCGAGTTTCTACTTTCAGATGCAATAGGAATTTTTGGTTTAGGTCAATCCGTTCGCGAGATATGGGACATTGAAGTTAAGAAATGGTTGAGATGACAACAAATTTTTCACACTTCTGCTGCTCCAATCGCTTATCCAGAATGGCCTAGGGGATAAATACACACACCGTTGTAATCGGGCGAGTTTCTACTTCCAAATGCAAAAGGAATTTTTGGGTAAGGTCAATCGGTTCGCGAGATATGGGAGTTTGAAGACAAGAAATGGTTGAGAAGGCAACAAATTTTTCGCAATTCTGCTGCTCCAAACGCTTAACCAGAATGGCCTTGGGAAAAAAAACCAATACCGTTGTAATCGGACGAGTTTCTACTTTCACTTACAATAGGAATTTTTGGGTTAGGTCAATCCGTTCGCGAGATATGGGACTTTGAAGCTAAGAAATGGTTGAGAAGAGAACAAATTTTTCGCAATTCTGCTGCTCCAAACGCTTAACCAGAATGGCCTGGGGAGAAAATACACATACCGTTGTAATCGGGCGAGTTTCTACTTTCAGATGCAATAGGAATTTTTCGGTTAGGTCAATCCGTTCGCGAGATATGGGAGTTTGAAGACAAGAAATGGTTGAGAAGGCAAAAAATTTTTCGCAATTCTGCTGCTCCAAACGCTTAACCAGAATGGCCTAGGGAAAAAATACACATACCGTTGTAATCGGGCGAGTTTCTACTTTCAGATGCAACAGAAATTTTTGGGTTAGGTCAATCCGTTCGCGAGATATGGGACATTGAAGCTAAGAAATGGTTGAGAAGACAACAAATTTTTCGCACTTCAGCTGCTCCAAGCGCTTAACCAGAATGGCCTAGCGGAAAAATACATGTACCGTTGTAATCGGGCGAGTTTCTACTTTCAAATGCAATAGGAATTTTTGTGTTATGTCAATCCGTTCGCGAGATATGGGAGTTTGAAGCTAAGAAATGGTTGAGAAGAGAACAAATTTTTCGCAATTCTGCTGCACCAAACGCTTAACCAGAATGGCCTAAAGAAAAAATACGCATACCGTTGTAATCGGGCGTGTTTCTACTTTCAGACGCAGCAGGAATTTTTGGGTTCGGTCAATCCGTTCGCGAGATATGGGACTTTGAACCTAAGAAATGGTTGAGAAGATAACAAATTTTTCGCAATTCTGCTGCTCCAAACGCTTAACCAGAATGGCCCAGGGAACAAATACACATACCGTTGTAATCGGGCGAGTTTCTACTTTCAGATGCAATAGGAATTTTTGGGTTGGGTCAATCCGTTCGCGAGATATGGGACTTTGAAGCTAAGAAATGGTTGAGAAGACAACAAATATTTCGCAATTCTGCTGGTCCAGACGCTTAACCAGAATGGGCTAGGGAAAAAATACACATACCGTTGTAATCGGGCGAGTTTCTACTTTTAGACGCAACAGGAATTTTTGGGTTAGGTAAATCCGTTCGCGAGATATGGTAGTTTGAAGACAAGAAATGGTTGAGAAGGCAACAAATTTTTCGCAATTCTGCTGCTCCAATCGCTTAACCACAATGGCCTAGGGAAAAAATACACATACCGTTGTAATCGGGCGAATTTCTACTTTCAGGCGCAGCAGGAATTTTTGGGTTTGGTCAATCCGTTCGCGAGATATGGGACTTTGAAGCTAAGAAATGGTTGAGAAGACAACAAATTTTTCGCAATTCTGCTGCACCAATCGCTTAACCTGAATGGCCTAGGGGAAAAATACACATACCGTTGTAATCGGGCGAGTTTCTACTTTGAAATGCAATAGGAATTTTTGGGTTAGGTCAATCCGTTCGCGAGATATGGGAGTTTGAAGCTAAGAAATGGTTGAGAAGACAACAAATATTTCGCAATTCTGCTGGTCCAGACGCTTAACCAGAATGGGCTAGGGAAAAAAAAACACATACCGTTGTAATCGGGCGAGTTTCTACTTTTAGACGCAAGAGGAATTTTTGGGTTAAGTGAATCCGTTCGCGAGATATGGGAGTTTGAAGCCAAGAAATGGTTGAGAAGGCAAAAATTTTTTCGCAATTCGGCTGCACCAAACGCTTAACCAGAATGGCCTAGGGAAAAAATACCCATACCGTTGTAATCGGGCGAGTTTCCACTTTCAGATGCCATAGGAATTTTTGGGTTGGGTCAATCCGTTCGCGAGATATGGGACTTTGAAGCTAAGAAATGGTTGAGAAGACAACAAATATTTCGCAATTCTGCTGGTCCAGACGCTTAACCAGAATGGGCTAGGGAAAAAATACACATACCGTTGTAATCGGGCGAGTTTCTACTTTTAGACGCAACAGGAATTTTTGGGTTAGGTAAATCCGTTCGCGAGATATGGTAGTTTGAAGACAAGAAATGGTTGAGAAGGCAACAAATTTTTCGCAATTCTGCTGCTCCAATCGCTTAACCACAATGGCCTAGGGAAAAAATACCCATACCGTTGTAATCGGGCGAGTTTCTACTTTCAGACGCAACAGGAATTTTTGGGTTAGGTCAATCCGTTCGCGAGATATGGGAGTTTGAAGCCAAGAAATGGTTGAGAAGGCACAAATTTTTTCGCAACTCGGCTGCACCAAACGCTTAACCAGAATGGCCTAGGGAAAAAATACCCATATCGTTGTAATCGGGCGAGTTTCTACTTTCAGATGCAACAGGAATTTTTGGGTTAGGTCAATCCGTTCGCGAGATATGGGACTTTGAAGCTAAGAAATGGTTGAGAAGGCAACAAATTTTTCGCACTTCTGCTGCTCCAAGCGCTTAACCAGAATGGCCTTGGGAAAAAAAACCAATACCGTTGTAATCGGACGAGTTTCTACTTTCACTTACAATAGGAATTTTTGGGTTAGGTCAATCCGTTCGCGAGATATGGGACCTTGAAGCTAAGAAGTGGTTGACAAGACAACAAATTTTTCGCACTTCTGCTGCTCCAATCGCTTAATCAGAATGGCCTAGCGGAAAAATACATGTACCGTTGTAATCGGGCGAGTTTCTACTTTCAAATGCAAAAGGTATTTTTGGGTTAGGTCAATCCGTTCGCGAGGTATGGGAGTTTGAAGCTACGAAATGGTTGAGAAGACAACAAATTTTTCGCAGTTCTGCTGCCCCAAACGCTTAACCAGAATGGCCTAGGGAAAAAATACACATACCGTTGTAATCGGGCGAGTTTCTACTTTCAGATGCAACAGGAATTTTTGGGTTAGGTCAATCCGTTCGCGAGATATGGGACATTGAAGCTAAGAAATGGTTGAGAAGACAACAAATTTTTCGCACTTCAGCTGCTCCAAGCGCTTAACCAGAATGGCCTAGCGGAAAAATACATGTACCGTTGTAATCGGGCGAGTTTCTACTTTCAAATGCAATAGGAATTTTTGTGTTATGTCAATCCGTTCGCGAGATATGGGAGTTTGAAGCTAAGAAATGGTTGAGAAGAGAACAAATTTTTCGCAATTCTGCTGCACCAAACGCTTAACCAGAATGGCCTAAAGAAAAAATACGCATACCGTTGTAATCGGGCGTGTTTCTACTTTCAGACGCAGCAGGAATTTTTGGGTTCGGTCAATCCGTTCGCGAGATATGGGACTTTGAACCTAAGAAATGGTTGAGAAGATAACAAATTTTTCGCAATTCTGCTGCTCCAAACGCTTAACCAGAATGGCCCAGGGAACAAATACACATACCGTTGTAATCGGGCGAGTTTCTACTTTCAGATGCAATAGGAATTTTTGGGTTGGGTCAATCCGTTCGCGAGATATGGGACCTTGAAGCTAAGAAATGGTTGACAAGACAACAAATTTTTCGCACTTCTGCTGCTCCAATCGCTTAACCAGAATGGCCTAGCGGAAAAATACATGTACCGTTGTAATCGGGCGAGTTTCTACTTTCAAATGCAATAGGAATTTTTGTGTTATGTCAATCCGTTCGCGAGATATGGGACATTGAAGCTAAGAAATGGTTGAGAAGACAACAAATATTTCGCAATTCTGCTGGTCCAGACGCTTAACCAGATTGGGCTAAGGAAAAAATACACATACCGTTGTAATCGGGCGAGTTTCTACTTTCAGACGCAGCAGGAATTTTTGGGTTTGGTCAATCCGTTCGCGAGGTATGGGACCCTTGAAGCAAAGAAATGCTTGAGAAGACAACAAATATTTCGCAATTCTGCTGGTCCAGACGCTTAACCAGATTGGGCTAAGGAAAAAATACACATACCGTTGTAATCGGGCGAGTTTCTACTTTCAGACGCAACAGGAATTTTTGGGCTAGGTCAATCCGTTCGCGAGATATGGGAGTTTGAAGACAAGAAATGATTGAGAAGGCAACAAATTTTTCGCAATTCTGCTGCTCCAAACGCTTAACCACAATGGCCTAGGGGAAAAAAAACCAATACCGTTGTAATCGGGCGAGTTTCTACTTTCAGACGCAACAGGAATTTTTGGGTTAGGTCAATCCGTTCGCGAGATATGGGAGTTTGAAGCCAAGAAATGGTTGAGAAGGCACAAATTTTTTCGCAATTCGGCTGCACCAAATGCTTAACCAGAATGGCCTAGGGTAAAAATACCCATACCGTTGTAATCGGGCGAGTTTCTACTTTCAGATGCAACAGGAATTTTTGGGTTAGGTCAATCCGTTCGCGAGATATGGGACTTTGAAGCTAAGAAATGGTTGAGAAGACAACAAATTTTTCGCACTTCTGCTGCTCCAATCGCTTAACGAGAATGGCCCAGGGAAAAAATACACATACCGTTGTAATCGGGCGAGTTTCTACTTTCAGATGCAACAGGAATTTTTGGGTTAGGTCAATCCGTTCGCGAGAAATGGGACATTGAAGCTAAGAAATGGTTGAGAAGACAACAAATTTTTCGCACTTCAGCTGCTCCAAGCGCTTAACCAGAATTGCCTTGGGAAAAAAATCCAATACCGTTGTAATCGGACGAGTTTCTACTTTCACTTACAATAGGAATTTTTGGGTTAGGTCAATCCGTTCGCGAGATATGGGAACTTGAAGCTAAGAAATGGTTGACAAGACAACAAATTTTTCGCAATTCTGCTGCTCCAATCGCTTAACCAGAATGGCCTAGAGGAAAAATACATGTAGCGTTGTAATCGGGCGAGTTTCTACTTTCAAATGCAATAGGAATTTTTGTGTTATGTCCATCCGTTCGCGAGATATGGGAGTTTGAAGCTAAGAAATGGTTGAGAAGAGAACAAATTTTTCGCAATTCTGCTGCTCCAAACGCTTAACCAGAATGGCCTAAAGAAAAAATACGCATACCGTTGTAATCGGGCGTGTTTCTACTTTCAGACGCAGCAGGAATTTTTGGGTTCGGTCAATCCGTTCGCGAGATATGGGACTTTGAAGCTAAGAAATGGATGACAAGACAACAAATTTTTCGCACTTCTGCTGCTCCAATCGCTTAACCAGAATGGTCTAGGGAAAAAATACGCATACCGTTGTAATCGGGCGAGTTTCTACTTTCAGGCGCAGCAGGAATTTTTGGGTTTGGTCAATCCGTTCGCGAGATATGGGACTTTGAAGCTAAGAAATGGTTGAGAAGACAACAAATTTTTCGCAATTCTGCTGCACCAATCGCTTAACCTGAATGGCCTAGGGGAAAAATACACATACCGTTGTAATCGGGCGAGTTTCTACTTTGAAATGCAATAGGAATTTTTGGGTTAGGTCAATCCGTTCGCGAGATATGGGAGTTTGAAGCTAAGAAATGGTTGAGAAGACAACAAATATTTCGCAATTCTGCTGGTCCAGACGCTTAACCAGAATGGGCTAGGGAAAAAATACACATACCGTTGTAATCGGGCGAGTTTCTACTTTTAGACGCAAGAGGAATTTTTGGGTTAAGTGAATCCGTTCGCGAGATATGGGAGTTTGAAGCCAAGAAATGGTTGAGAAGGCAAAAATTTTTTCGCAATTCGGCTGCACCAAACGCTTAACCAGAATGGCCTAGGGAAAAAATACCCATACCGTTGTAATCGGGCGAGTTTCCACTTTCAGATGCCATAGGAATTTTTGGGTTGGGTCAATCCGTTCGCGAGATATGGGACTTTGAAGCTAAGAAATGGTTGAGAAGACAACAAATATTTCGCAATTCTGCTGGTCCAGACGCTTAACCAGGATGGGCTAGGGAAAAAATACACATACCGTTGTAATCGGGCGAGTTTCTACTTCCAAATGCAACAGGAATTTTTGGGTTAGGTCAATCCGTTCGCGAGATATGGGACTTTGAAGCTAAGAAATGGTTGAGAAGGCAACAAATTTTTCGCACTTCTGCTGCTCCAAGCGCTTAACCAGAATGGCCTTGGGAAAAAAAACCAATACCGTTGTAATCGGACGAGTTTCTACTTTCACTTACAATAGGAATTTTTGGGTTAGGTCAATCCGTTCGCGAGATATGGGACCTTGAAGCTAAGAAGTGGTTGACAAGACAACAAATTTTTCGCACTTCTGCTGCTCCAATCGCTTAATCAGAATGGCCTAGCGGAAAAATACATATACCGTTGTAATCGGGCGAGTTTCTACTTTCAAATGCAAAAGGTATTTTTGGGTTAGGTCAATCCGTTCGCGAGGTATGGGAGTTTGAAGCTACGAAATGGTTGAGAAGACAACAAATTTTTCGCAGTTCTGCTGCCCCAAACGCTTAACCAGAATGGCCCAGGGAAAAAATACGCATACCGTTGTAATCGGACGAGTTTCTACTTTCACTTACAATAGGAATTTTTGGGTTAGGTCAATCCGTTCGCGAGATATGGGACTTTGAAGCTAAGAAATGGTTGAGAAGAGAACAAATTTTTCGCAATTCTGCTGCTCCAAACGCTTAACCAGAATGGCCTGGGGAAAAAATACACATACCGTTGTAATCGGACGAGTTTCTACTTTCAGTTACAATAGGAATTTTTGGGTTAGGTCAATCCGTTCGCGAGATATGGGACTTTGAATCTAAGAAATTGTTGACAAGACAACAAATTTTTCGCTGTTCTGCTGCCCCAAACGCTTAACCAGAATGGCCCAGGGAAAAAATACGCATACCGTTGTAATCGGACGAGTTTCTACTTTCACTTACAATAGGAGTTTTTGGGTTAGGTCAATCCGTTTGCGAGATATGGGACTTTGAAGCTAAGAAATGGTTGAGAAGAGAACAAATTTTTCGCAATTCTGCTGCTCCAAACGCTTAACCAGAATGGCCTGGGGAAAAATACACATACCGTTGTAATCGGGCGAGTTTCTGCTTTCAGATGAAATAGGAATTTTTCGGTTAGGTCAATCCGTTCGCGAGATATGGGACTTTGAAGCTAAGAAATGGTTGACAAGAAAACAAATTTTTCGCACTTCTGCTGCTCCAATCGCTTATCCAGAATGGCCTAGGGGAAAAATACACGCACCGTTGTAATAGGCCGAGTTTGTACTTCCAAATGCAATAGGAATTTTTGGCTAAGGTCAATCCGTTTGCGAGATATGGGAGCTTGAAGACAAGAAATGGTTGAGAAGGCAAAAAATTTTTCGCAATTCTGCTGCTCCAAACGCTTAACCAGAATGGCCTGGGGAAAAAATACACATACCGTTGTAATCGGACGAGTTTCTACTTTCAGTTTCAATAGGAATTTTTGGGTTAGGTCAATCCGTTCGCGAGATATGGGACTTTGAAGCTAAGAAATGGTTGACAAGACATCAAATTTTTCGCACTTCTGCTGCTCCAATCGCTTATCCAGAATGGCCTAGGGGAAAAGCACACGTACCGTTGTAATCGGGCGAGTTTCTACTTTCAGATGCAACAGGAATTTTTGGGTTAGGTCAATCCGTTCGCGAGATATGGGAGTTTGAAGCTAAGAAATGGTTGAGAAGACAACAAATTTTTCGCAATTCTGCTGCTCCAAACGCTTAACCAGAATGGCCTGGGGAGAAAATACACATACCGTTGTAATCGGGCGAGTTTCTACTTTCAGATGCAATAGGAATTTTTGGGTAAGGTCAATCGGTTCGCGAGATATGGGAGTTTGAAGACAAGAAATGGTTGAGAAGGCAACAAATTTTTCGCAATTCTGCTGCTCCAAACGCTTAACCAGAATGGCCTTGGGAAAAAAAAACCAATACCGTTGTAATCGGACGAGTTTCTGCTTTCACTTACAATAGGAATTTTTGGGTTAGGTCAATCCGTTCGCGAGATATGGGACCTTGAAGCTAAGAAATGGTTGACAAGACAACAAATTTTTTGCACTTCTGCTGCTCCAATCGCTTAACCAGAATGGCCTAGCGGAAAAATACATGTACCGTTGTAATCGGGCGAGTTTCTACTTTCAGATGCAATAGGAATTTTTGGGTTAGGTCAATCCGTTCGCGAGATATGGGACATTGAAGTTAAGAAATGGTTGAGATGACAACAAATTTTTCACACTTCTGCTGCTCCAATCGCTTATCCAGAATGGCCTAGGGGATAAATACCCACACCGTTGTAATCGGGCGAGTTTCTACTTCCAAATGCAAAAGGAATTTTTGGGTAAGGTCAATCGGTTCGCGAGATATGGGAGTTTGAAGACAAGAAATGGTTGAGAAGGCAACAAATTTTTCGCAATTCTGCTGCTCCAAACGCTTAACCAGAATGGCCTTGGGAAAAAAAAACCAATACCGTTGTAATCGGACGAGTTTCTACTTTCACTTACAATAGGAATTTTTGGGTTAGGTCAATCCGTTCGCGAGATATGGGACTTTGAAGCTAAGAAATGGTTGAGAAGAGAACAAATTTTTCGCAATTCTGCTGCTCCAAACGCTTAACCAGAATGGCCTGGGGAGAAAATACACATACCGTTGTAATCGGGCGAGTTTCTACTTTCAGATGCAATAGGAATTTTTCGGTTAGGTCAATCCGTTCGCGAGATATGGGAGTTTGAAGACAAGAAATGGTTGAGAAGGCAAAAAATTTTTCGCAATTCTGCTGCTCCAAACGCTTAACCAGAATGGCCTAGGGAAAAAATACACATACCGTTGTAATCGAGCGAGTTTCTACTTTCAGATGCAACAGGAATTTTTGGGTTAGGTCATTCCGTTCGCGAGATATGGGACATTGAAGCTAAGAAATGGTTGAGAAGACAACAAATTTTTCGCACTTCAGCTGCTCCAAGCGCTTAACCAGAATGGCCTAGCGGAAAAATACATGTACCGTTGTAATCGGGCGAGTTTCTACTTTCAAATGCAATAGGAATTTTTGTGTTATGTCAATCCGTTCGCGAGATATGGGAGTTTGAAGCTAAGAAATGGTTGAGAAGAGAACAAATTTTTCGCAATTCTGCCGCTCCAAACGCTTAACCAGAATGGCCTAAAGAAAAAATACGCATACCGTTGTAATCGGGCGTGTTTCTACTTTCAGACGCAGCAGGAATTTTTGGGTTCGGTCAATCCGTTCGCGAGATATGGGACTTTGAACCTAAGAAATGGTTGAGAAGATAACAAATTTTTCGCAATTCTGCTGCTCCAAACGCTTAACCAGAATGGCCCAGGGAAAAAATACACATACCGTTGTAATCGGGCGAGTTTCTACTTTCAGATGCAATAGGAATTTTTGGGTTGGGTCAATCCGTTCGCGAGATATGGGACCTTGAAGCTAAGAAATGGTTGACAAGACAACAAATTTTTCGCACTTCTGCTGCTCCAATCGCTTAACCAGAATGGCCTAGCGGAAAAATACATGTACCGTTGTAATCGGGCGAGTTTCTACTTTCAAATGCAATAGGAATTTTTGTGTTATGTCAATCCGTTCGCGAGATATGGGACATTGAAGCTAAGAAATGGTTGAGAAGACAACAAATATTTCGCAATTCTGCTGGTCCAGACGCTTAACCAGATTGGGCTAAGGAAAAAATACACATACCGTTGTAATCGGGCGAGTTTCTACTTTCAGACGCAGCAGGAATTTTTGGGTTTGGTCAATCCGTTCGCGAGGTATGGGACCCTTGAAGCAAAGAAATGCTTGAGAAGACAACAAATATTTCGCAATTCTGCTGGTCCAGACGCTTAACCAGATTGGGCTAAGGAAAAAATACACATACCGTTGTAATCGGGCGAGTTTCTACTTTCAGACGCAACAGGAATTTTTGGGTTAGGTCAATCCGTTCGCGAGATATGGGAGTTTGAAGCCAAGAAATGGTTGAGAAGGCACAAATTTTTTCGCAATTCGGCTGCACCAAACGCTTAACCAGAATGGCCTAGGGAAAAAATAGCCATACCGTTGTAATCGGGCGAGTTTCTACTTTCAGATGCAACAGGAATTTTTGGGTTAGGTCAATCCGTTCGCGAGATACGGGAGTTTGAAGCTAAGAAATGGTTGAGAAGACAACAAATTTTTCGCACTTCTGCTGCTCCAATCGCTTAACCAGAATGGCCTAGGGGAAAAATACACATACCGTTGTAATCGGGCGAGTTTCTACTTTCAGTTATAATAGGAATTTTTGGGTTAGGTCAATCCGTTCGCGAGATATGGGACTTTGAAGCTAAGAAATGGTTGAGAAGACAACAAATTTTTCGCAATTCTGCTGCTCCAAACGCTTAAACAGAATGGGCTAGGGAAAAAATACACATACCGTTGTAATCGGGCGAGTTTCTACTTTCAGTTATAATAGGAAATTTTGGGTTAGGTCAATCCGTTCGCGAGATACGGGAGTTTGAAGCTAAGAAATGGTTGACAAGACAACAAATTTTTCGCACTTCTGCTGCACCAATCGCTTAACCAGAATGGCCTAGGGGAAAAATACACGTACCGTTGTAATCGGGCGAGCTTCTACTTTCAAATGCAACAGGAATTTTTGTGTTATGTCAATCCGTTCGCGAGATATGGGAGTTTGAAGCCAAGAAATGGTTGAGAAGGCAAAAATTTTTTCGCAATTCTGCTGCTCCAAACGCTTAACCACAATGGACCAGGGCAAAAATACACATACCGTTGTAATCGGTTGAGTTTCTACTTTCAGATGCAACAGGAATTTTTGGGTTATGTCAATCCGTTCGCGTGATATGGGAGTTTGAAGCTAAGAAATGGTTGCGAAGGCAAAAAATTTTTCGCAATTCTGCTGCTCCAAACGCTTAACCACAATGGACTAGGGCAAAAATACACATACCGTTGTAATCGAGCGAGTTTCTAATTTCAGATGCAACAGGAATTTTTGGGTTATGTCAATCCGTTCGCGTGATATGGGAGTTTGAAGCTAAGAAATGGTTGCGAAGGCAAAAAATTTTTCGCAATTCTGCTGCTCCAAACGCTTAACCACAATGGACTAGGGCAAAAATACACATACCGTTGTAATCGAGCGAGTTTCTACTTTCAGATGCAACAGGAATTTTTGGGTTATGTCAATCCGTTCGCGAGATATGAGAGTTTGAAACTAAGAAATGGTTGAGAAGAGAACAAATTTTTCACAATTCTGCTGCTCCAAACGCTTAACCAGAATGGCCTGGGGAAAAAATACACTTACTGTTGTAATCGGGCGAGTTTCTACTTTCAGATGCAATAGGAATTTTTCGGTTAGGTCAATCCGTTCGCGAGATATGGGAGTTTGAAGACAAGAAATGGTTGAGAAGGCAAAAAATTTTTCGCAATTCTGCTGCTCCAAACGCTTAACCAGAGTGGCCTAGGGAACAAATACACATACCGTTGTAATCGGGCGAGTTTCTACTTTCAGATGCAACAGGAATTTTTGGGTTAGGTCAATCCGTTCGCGAGATATGGGAGTTTGAAGCTAAGAAATGGTTGAGAAGAGAACAAATTTTTCGCAATTCTGCTGCTCCAAACGCTTAACCAGAATGGCCTAGGTGAAAAATACACGTACCGTTGTAATCGGGCGAGTTTCTACTTTCAGACGCAGCAGGAATTTTTGGGTTTGGTCAATCCGTTCGCGAGATATGGGAGTTTGAAGACAAGAAATGGTTGCGAAGGCAAAAAATTTTTCGCAATTCTGCTTTTCCGAACGCTTAACCACAATGGACTAGGGAAAAAATACACATACCGTTGTAATCGGGCGAGTTTCTGCTTTCAGATGCAACAGGAATTTTTGGGTTAGGCCAATCCGTTCGCGTGATATGGGAGTTTGAAGCTAAGAAATGGTTGAGAAGACAACAAATTTTTCGCATTTCTGCTGCTCCAAACGCTTAACCAGAATGGCCCAGGGAAAAAATACACGTACCGTTGTAATCGAGCGAGTTTCTACTTTCAAATGCAATAGGAATTTTTGGTTTAGGTCAATCCGTTCGCGAGATATGGGAGATTGAAGCTAAGAAATGGTTGAGAAGAGAACAAATTTTTCCCAATTCTGCTGCTCCAAACGCTTAACCAGAGTGGCCTAGGGAAAAAATACACATACCGTTGTAATCGGGCGAGTTTCTACTTTCAGATGCAACAGGAATTTTTGTGTTAGGTCAATACGTTCGCGAGATATGGGAGTTTGAAGACAAGAAATGGTTGAGAAGGCAAAAAATTTTTCGCAATTCTGATGCCCCAAACGCTTATCCAGAATGGCCTAGGGGAAAAATACACGTAGCGTTGTAATCGGGCGAGTTTCTACTTCCAAATGCAATAGGAATTTTTGGGTAAGGTCAATCCGTTCGCGAGATATGGGAGTTTGAAGACAAGAAATGGTTGAGAAGGCAAAAAATTTTTCGCAATTCTGATGCTCCAAACGCTTAACCAGAATGGCCTAGGGAAAAAATACACATACCGTTGTAATCGGGCGAGTTTCTACATTCAGATGCAACAGGAATTTTTGGGTTAGGTCAATCCGTTCGCGAGATATGGGAGTTTGAAGCTAAGAAATGGTTGAGAAGAGAACAAATTTTTCGCAATTCTGCTGCTCCAAACGCTTAACCAGAATGGCCTAGGTGAAAAATACACGTACCGTTGTAATCGGGCGAGTTTCTACTTCCAAATGCAATAGGAATTTTTGGGTAAGGTCAATCCGTTCGCGAGATATGGGAGTTTGAAGACAAGAAATGGTTGAGAAGGCAAAAAATTTTTCGCAATTCTGCTGGTCCAAACGCTTAACCAGAATGGCCTAGGGAAAAAATACGCATACCGTTGTAATCGGGCGAGTTTCTACTTTCAGATGCAACAGGAATTTTTGGGTTAGGTCAATCCGTTCGCGAGATATGGGAGTTGGAAGCTAAGAAATGGTTGAGAAGACAACAAATTTTTCGCAGTTCTGCTGCCCAAACGCTTAACCAGAGTGGCCCAGGGAAAAAATACGCATACCGTTGTAATCGGACGAGTTTCTACTTTCACTTACAATAGGAATTTTTGGGTTAGGTCAATCCGTTCGCGAGATATGGGACTTTGAAGCTAAGAAATGGTTGACAAGACAACAAATTTTTCGCACTTCTGCTGCTCCAATCGCTTATACAGAATAGCCTAGGGAAAAAATACGCATACCGTTGTAATCGGACGAGTTTCTACTTTCACTTACAATAGGAATTTTTGGGTTAGGTCAATCCGTTCGCGAGATATGGGAGTTTGAAGCTAAGAAATGCTTGAGAAGACAACAAATTTTTCGCTGTTCTGCTGCCCCAAACGCTTATCCAGAATGGCCTAGGGGAAAAATACACGTACCGTTGTAATCGGGCGAGTTTCTACTTCCAAATGCAATAGGAATTTTTGGGTAAGGTCAATCCGTTCGCGAGATATGGGAGTTTGAAGACAAGAAATGGTTGAGAAGGCAAAAAATTTTTCGCAATTCTGCTGCTCCAAACGCTTAACCAGAATGGCCTAGGGAAAAAATACACATACCGTTGTAATCGGGCGAGTTTCTACTTTCAGATGCAACAGGAATTTTTGGGTTAGGTCAATCCGTTCGCGAGATATGGGAGTTTGAAGCTAAGAAATGGTTGAGAAGGGAACAAATTTTTCGCAATTCTGCTGCTCCAAACGCTTAACCAGAATGGCCTAGGTGAAAAATACACGTACCGTTGTAATCGGGCGAGTTTCTACTTCCAAATGCAATAGGAATTTTTGGGTAAGGTCAATCCGTTCGCGAGATATGGGAGTTTGAAGACAAGAAATGGTTGAGAAGGCAAAAAGTCTTTCGCAATTCTGCTGCTCCAAACGCTTAACCAGAATGGCCTAGGGAAAAAATACACATACCGTTGTAATCGGGCGAGTTTCTACTTTCAGATGCAACAGGAATTTTTGGGTTAGGTCAATCCGTTCGCGAGATATGGGAGTTTGAAGCTAAGAAATGGTTGAGAAGGGAACAAATTTTTCGCAATTCTGCTGCTCCAAACGCTTAACCAGAATGGCCTAGGTGAAAAATACACGTACCGTTGTAATCGGGCGAGTTTCTACTTCCAAATGCAATAGGAATTTTTGGGTAAGGTCAATCCGTTCGCGAGATATGGGAGTTTGAAGACAAGAAATGGTTGAGAAGGCAAAAAATTTTTCGCAATTCTGCTGCTCCAAACGCTTAACCAGAATGGCCTAGGGAAAAAATACGCATACCGTTGTAATCGGGCGAGTTTCTACTTTCAGATGCAAAAGGAATTTTTGGGTTAGGTCAATCCGTTCGCGAGATATGGGACTTTGAAGGTAAGAAATGGTTGACAAGACAACAAATTTTTCGCACTTCTGCTGCTCCAATCGCTTAACCAGAATGGCCTAGCGGAAAAATACATGTACCGTTGTAATCGGGCGAGTTTCTACTTTCAAATGCAATAGGAATTTTTGTGTTATGTCAATCCGTTCGCGAGATATGGGAGTTTGAAGCTAAGAAATGGTTGAGAAGGGAACAAATTTTTCGCAATTCTGCTGCTCCAAACGATTAACCAGAATGGCCTAGGGAAAAAATACGCATACCGTTGTAATCGGACGAGTTTCTACTTTCACTTACAATAGGAATTTTTGGGTTAGGTCAATCCGTTCGCGAGATATGGGAGTTTGAATCTAAGAAATGTTTGAGAAGACAACAAATTTTTCGCAATTCTGCTGCTCCAAACGCTTAACCAGAATGGCCTAGGTGAAAAATACACGTACCGTTGTAATCGGGCGAGTTTCTACTTCCAAATGCAATAGGAATTTTTGGGTAAGGTCAATCCGTTCGCGAGATATGGGAGTTTGAAGACAAGAAATGGTTGAGAAGGCAAAAAATTTTTCGCAATTCTGCTGCTCCAAACGCTTAACCAGAATGGCCTAGGGAAAAAATACGCATACCGTTGTAATTGGGCGAGTTTCTACTTTCAGATGCAACAGGAATTTTTGGGTTAGGTCAATCCGTTCGCGAGATATGGGAGTTGGAAGCTAAGAAATGGTTGAGAAGACAACAAATTTTTCGCAGTTCTGCTGCCCAAACGCTTAACCAGAGTGGCCCAGGGAAAAAATACGCATACCGTTGTAATCGGACGAGTTTCTACTTTCACTTACAATAGGAATTTTTGGGTTAGGTCAATCCGTTCGCGAGATATGGGACTTTGAAGGTAAGAAATGGTTGACAAGACAACAAATTTTTCGCACTTCTGCTGCTCCAATCGCTTATACAGAATAGCCTAGGGGAAAAATACACGTACCGTTGTAATCGGGCGAGTTTCTACTTTCAGATGCAATAGGAATTTTTCGGTTAGGTCAATCCGTTCGCGAGATATGGGAGTTTGAAGACAAGAAATGGTTGAGAAGGCAAAAAATTTTTCGCAATTCTGCTGCTCCAAACGCTTAACCAGAGTGGCCTAGGGAACAAATACACATACCGTTGTAATCGGGCGAGTTTCTACTTTCAGATGCAACAGGAATTTTTGGGTTAGGTCAATCCGTTCGCGAGATATGGGAGTTTGAAGCTAAGAAATGGTTGAGAAGAGAACAAATTTTTCGCAATTCTGCTGCTCCAAACGCTTAACCAGAATGGCCTAGGTGAAAAATACACGTACCGTTGTAATCGGGCGAGTTTCTACTTTCAGACGCAGCAGGAATTTTTGGGTTTGGTCAATCCGTTCGCGAGATATGGGAGTTTGAAGACAAGAAATGGTTGCGAAGGCAAAAAATTTTTCGCAATTCTGCTTTTCCGAACGCTTAACCACAATGGACTAGGGAAAAAATACACATACCGTTGTAATCGGGCGAGTTTCTGCTTTCAGATGCAACAGGAATTTTTGGGTTAGGCCAATCCGTTCGCGTGATATGGGAGTTTGAAGCTAAGAAATGGTTGAGAAGACAACAAATTTTTCGCATTTCTGCTGCTCCAAACGCTTAACCAGAATGGCCCAGGGAAAAAATACACGTACCGTTGTAATCGAGCGAGTTTCTACTTTCAAATGCAATAGGAATTTTTGGTTTAGGTCAATCCGTTCGCGAGATATGGGAGATTGAAGCTAAGAAATGGTTGAGAAGGGAACAAATTTTTCCCAATTCTGCTGCTCCAAACGCTTAACCAGAGTGGCCTAGGGAAAAAATACACATACCGTTGTAATCGGGCGAGTTTCTACTTTCAGATGCAACAGGAATTTTTGTGTTAGGTCAATACGTTCGCGAGATATGGGAGTTTGAAGACAAGAAATGGTTGAGAAGGCAAAAAATTTTTCGCAATTCTGATGCCCCAAACGCTTATCCAGAATGGCCTAGGGGAAAAATACACGTAGCGTTGTAATCGGGCGAGTTTCTACTTCCAAATGCAATAGGAATTTTTGGGTAAGGTCAATCCGTTCGCGAGATATGGGAGTTTGAAGACAAGAAATGGTTGAGAAGGCAAAAAATTTTTCGCAATTCTGATGCTCCAAACGCTTAACCAGAATGGCCTAGGGAAAAAATACACATACCGTTGTAATCGGGCGAGTTTCTACATTCAGATGCAACAGGAATTTTTGGGTTAGGTCAATCCGTTCGCGAGATATGGGAGTTTGAAGCTAAGAAATGGTTGAGAAGAGAACAAATTTTTCGCAATTCTGCTGCTCCAAACGCTTAACCAGAATGGCCTAGGTGAAAAATACACGTACCGTTGTAATCGGGCGAGTTTCTACTTCCAAATGCAATAGGAATTTTTGGGTAAGGTCAATCCGTTCGCGAGATATGGGAGTTTGAAGACAAGAAATGGTTGAGAAGGCAAAAAATTTTTCGCAATTCTGCTGGTCCAAACGCTTAACCAGAATGGCCTAGGGAAAAAATACGCATACCGTTGTAATCGGGCGAGTTTCTACTTTCAGATGCAACAGGAATTTTTGGGTTAGGTCAATCCGTTCGCGAGATATGGGAGTTGGAAGCTAAGAAATGGTTGAGAAGACAACAAATTTTTCGCAGTTCTGCTGCCCAAACGCTTAACCAGAGTGGCCCAGGGAAAAAATACGCATACCGTTGTAATCGGACGAGTTTCTACTTTCACTTACAATAGGAATTTTTGGGTTAGGTCAATCCGTTCGCGAGATATGGGACTTTGAAGGTAAGAAATGGTTGACAAGACAACAAATTTTTCGCACTTCTGCTGCTCCAATCGCTTAACCAGAATGGCCTAGCGGAAAAATACATGTACCGTTGTAATCGGGCGAGTTTCTACTTTCAAATGCAATAGGAATTTTTGTGTTATGTCAATCCGTTCGCGAGATATGGGAGTTTGAAGCTAAGAAATGGTTGAGAAGGGAACAAATTTTTCGCAATTCTGCTGCTCCAAACGATTAACCAGAATGGCCTAGGGAAAAAATACGCATACCGTTGTAATCGGACGAGTTTCTACTTTCACTTACAATAGGAATTTTTGGGTTAGGTCAATCCGTTCGCGAGATATGGGAGTTTGAATCTAAGAAATGTTTGAGAAGACAACAAATTTTTCGCAATTCTGCTGCTCCAAACGCTTAACCAGAATGGCCTAGGTGAAAAATACACGTACCGTTGTAATCGGGCGAGTTTCTACTTCCAAATGCAATAGGAATTTTTGGGTAAGGTCAATCCGTTCGCGAGATATGGGAGTTTGAAGACAAGAAATGGTTGAGAAGGCAAAAAATTTTTCGCAATTCTGCTGCTCCAAACGCTTAACCAGAATGGCCTAGGGAAAAAATACGCATACCGTTGTAATTGGGCGAGTTTCTACTTTCAGATGCAACAGGAATTTTTGGGTTAGGTCAATCCGTTCGCGAGATATGGGAGTTGGAAGCTAAGAAATGGTTGAGAAGACAACAAATTTTTCGCAGTTCTGCTGCCCAAACGCTTAACCAGAGTGGCCCAGGGAAAAAATACGCATACCGTTGTAATCGGACGAGTTTCTACTTTCACTTACAATAGGAATTTTTGGGTTAGGTCAATCCGTTCGCGAGATATGGGACTTTGAAGGTAAGAAATGGTTGACAAGACAACAAATTTTTCGCACTTCTGCTGCTCCAATCGCTTATACAGAATAGCCTAGGGGAAAAATACACGTACCGTTGTAATCGGGCGAGTTTCTACTTTCAGATGCAATAGGAATTTTTCGGTTAGGTCAATCCGTTCGCGAGATATGGGAGTTTGAAGACAAGAAATGGTTGAGAAGGCAAAAAATTTTTCGCAATTCTGCTGCTCCAAACGCTTAACCAGAGTGGCCTAGGGAACAAATACACATACCGTTGTAATCGGGCGAGTTTCTACTTTCAGATGCAACAGGAATTTTTGGGTTAGGTCAATCCGTTCGCGAGATATGGGAGTTTGAAGCTAAGAAATGGTTGAGAAGAGAACAAATTTTTCGCAATTCTGCTGCTCCAAACGCTTAACCAGAATGGCCTAGGTGAAAAATACACGTACCGTTGTAATCGGGCGAGTTTCTACTTTCAGACGCAGCAGGAATTTTTGGGTTTGGTCAATCCGTTCGCGAGATATGGGAGTTTGAAGACAAGAAATGGTTGCGAAGGCAAAAAATTTTTCGCAATTCTGCTTTTCCGAACGCTTAACCACAATGGACTAGGGAAAAAATACACATACCGTTGTAATCGGGCGAGTTTCTGCTTTCAGATGCAACAGGAATTTTTGGGTTAGGCCAATCCGTTCGCGTGATATGGGAGTTTGAAGCTAAGAAATGGTTGAGAAGACAACAAATTTTTCGCATTTCTGCTGCTCCAAACGCTTAACCAGAATGGCCCAGGGAAAAAATACACGTACCGTTGTAATCGAGCGAGTTTCTACTTTCAAATGCAATAGGAATTTTTGGTTTAGGTCAATCCGTTCGCGA
The DNA here is from genome assembly GCF_051014685.1 of Ptiloglossa arizonensis. Lineage (NCBI taxonomy): Eukaryota > Metazoa > Arthropoda > Insecta > Hymenoptera > Colletidae > Ptiloglossa > Ptiloglossa arizonensis. The sequence continues at coordinate 65,829 of NW_027479412.1, forward strand.
GATATGGGAGATTGAAGCTAAGAAATGGTTGAGAAGGGAACAAATTTTTCCCAATTCTGCTGCTCCAAACGCTTAACCAGAGTGGCCTAGGGAAAAAATACACATACCGTTGTAATCGGGCGAGTTTCTACTTTCAGATGCAACAGGAATTTTTGTGTTAGGTCAATACGTTCGCGAGATATGGGAGTTTGAAGACAAGAAATGGTTGAGAAGGCAAAAAATTTTTCGCAATTCTGATGCCCCAAACGCTTATCCAGAATGGCCTAGGGGAAAAATACACGTAGCGTTGTAATCGGGCGAGTTTCTACTTCCAAATGCAATAGGAATTTTTGGGTAAGGTCAATCCGTTCGCGAGATATGGGAGTTTGAAGACAAGAAATGGTTGAGAAGGCAAAAAATTTTTCGCAATTCTGATGCTCCAAACGCTTAACCAGAATGGCCTAGGGAAAAAATACACATACCGTTGTAATCGGGCGAGTTTCTACATTCAGATGCAACAGGAATTTTTGGGTTAGGTCAATCCGTTCGCGAGATATGGGAGTTTGAAGCTAAGAAATGGTTGAGAAGAGAACAAATTTTTCGCAATTCTGCTGCTCCAAACGCTTAACCAGAATGGCCTAGGTGAAAAATACACGTACCGTTGTAATCGGGCGAGTTTCTACTTCCAAATGCAATAGGAATTTTTGGGTAAGGTCAATCCGTTCGCGAGATATGGGAGTTTGAAGACAAGAAATGGTTGAGAAGGCAAAAAATTTTTCGCAATTCTGCTGGTCCAAACGCTTAACCAGAATGGCCTAGGGAAAAAATACGCATACCGTTGTAATCGGGCGAGTTTCTACTTTCAGATGCAACAGGAATTTTTGGGTTAGGTCAATCCGTTCGCGAGATATGGGAGTTGGAAGCTAAGAAATGGTTGAGAAGACAACAAATTTTTCGCAGTTCTGCTGCCCAAACGCTTAACCAGAGTGGCCCAGGGAAAAAATACGCATACCGTTGTAATCGGACGAGTTTCTACTTTCACTTACAATAGGAATTTTTGGGTTAGGTCAATCCGTTCGCGAGATATGGGACTTTGAAGCTAAGAAATGGTTGACAAGACAACAAATTTTTCGCACTTCTGCTGCTCCAATCGCTTATACAGAATAGCCTAGGGAAAAAATACGCATACCGTTGTAATCGGACGAGTTTCTACTTTCACTTACAATAGGAATTTTTGGGTTAGGTCAATCCGTTCGCGAGATATGGGAGTTTGAAGCTAAGAAATGCTTGAGAAGACAACAAATTTTTCGCTGTTCTGCTGCCCCAAACGCTTATCCAGAATGGCCTAGGGGAAAAATACACGTACCGTTGTAATCGGGCGAGTTTCTACTTCCAAATGCAATAGGAATTTTTGGGTAAGGTCAATCCGTTCGCGAGATATGGGAGTTTGAAGACAAGAAATGGTTGAGAAGGCAAAAAATTTTTCGCAATTCTGCTGCTCCAAACGCTTAACCAGAATGGCCTAGGGAAAAAATACACATACCGTTGTAATCGGGCGAGTTTCTACTTTCAGATGCAACAGGAATTTTTGGGTTAGGTCAATCCGTTCGCGAGATATGGGAGTTTGAAGCTAAGAAATGGTTGAGAAGGGAACAAATTTTTCGCAATTCTGCTGCTCCAAACGCTTAACCAGAATGGCCTAGGTGAAAAATACACGTACCGTTGTAATCGGGCGAGTTTCTACTTCCAAATGCAATAGGAATTTTTGGGTAAGGTCAATCCGTTCGCGAGATATGGGAGTTTGAAGACAAGAAATGGTTGAGAAGGCAAAAAGTCTTTCGCAATTCTGCTGCTCCAAACGCTTAACCAGAATGGCCTAGGGAAAAAATACACATACCGTTGTAATCGGGCGAGTTTCTACTTTCAGATGCAACAGGAATTTTTGGGTTAGGTCAATCCGTTCGCGAGATATGGGAGTTTGAAGCTAAGAAATGGTTGAGAAGGGAACAAATTTTTCGCAATTCTGCTGCTCCAAACGCTTAACCAGAATGGCCTAGGTGAAAAATACACGTACCGTTGTAATCGGGCGAGTTTCTACTTCCAAATGCAATAGGAATTTTTGGGTAAGGTCAATCCGTTCGCGAGATATGGGAGTTTGAAGACAAGAAATGGTTGAGAAGGCAAAAAATTTTTCGCAATTCTGCTGCTCCAAACGCTTAACCAGAATGGCCTAGGGAAAAAATACGCATACCGTTGTAATCGGGCGAGTTTCTACTTTCAGATGCAAAAGGAATTTTTGGGTTAGGTCAATCCGTTCGCGAGATATGGGACTTTGAAGGTAAGAAATGGTTGACAAGACAACAAATTTTTCGCACTTCTGCTGCTCCAATCGCTTATACAGTATAGCCTAGGGGAAAAATACACGTACCGTTGTAATCGGGCGAGTTTCTACTTCCAAATGCAATAGGAATTTTTGGGTAAGGTCAATCCGTTCGCGAGATATGGGAGTTTGAAGATAAGAAATGGTTGAGAAGGCAAAAAATTTTTCGCAATTCTGCTGCTCCAAACGCTTAACCAGAATGGCCTAGGGAAAAAATACGCATACCGTTGTAATCGGGCGAGTTTCTACTTTCAGATGCAACAGGAATTTTTGGGTTAGGTCAATCCGTTCGCGAGATATGGGAGTTTGAATCTAAGAAATGGTTGAGAAGGCAAAAAATTCTTCGCAATTCTGCTGCTCCAAACGATTAACCAGAATGGCCTAGGGAAAAAATACGCATACCGTTGTAATCGGACGAGTTTCTACTTTCTCTTACAATAGGAATTTTTGGGTTAGGTCAATCCGTTCGCGAGATATGGGAGTTTGAATCTAAGAAATGTTTGAGAAGACAACAAATTTTTCGCAATTCTGCTGCTCCAAACGCTTAACCAGAATGGCCTAGGTGAAAAATACACGTACCGTTGTAATCGGGCGAGTTTCTACTTCCAAATGCAATAGGAATTTTTGGGTAAGGTCAATCCGTTCGCGAGATATGGGAGTTTGAAGACAAGAAATGGTTGAGAAGGCAAAAAATTTTTCGCAATTCTGCTGCTCCAAACGCTTAACCAGAATGGCCTAGGGAAAAAATACGCATACCGTTGTAATTGGGCGAGTTTCTACTTTCAGATGCAACAGGAATTTTTGGGTTAGGTCAATCCGTTCGCGAGATATGGGAGTTGGAAGCTAAGAAATGGTTGAGAAGACAACAAATTTTTCGCAGTTCTGCTGCCCAAACGCTTAACCAGAGTGGCCCAGGGAAAAAATACGCATACCGTTGTAATCGGACGAGTTTCTACTTTCACTTACAATAGGAATTTTTGGGTTAGGTCAATCCGTTCGCGAGATATGGGACTTTGAAGGTAAGAAATGGTTGACAAGACAACAAATTTTTCGCACTTCTGCTGCTCCAATCGCTTATACAGAATAGCCTAGGGGAAAAATACACGTACCGTTGTAATCGGGCGAGTTTCTACTTCCAAATGCAATAGGAATTTTTGGGTAAGGTCAATCCGTTCGCGAGATATGGGAGTTTGAAGATAAGAAATGGTTGAGAAGGCAAAAAATTTTTCGCAATTCTGCTGCTCCAAACGCTTAACCAGAATGGCCTAGGGAAAAAATACGCATACCGTTGTAATCGGGCGAGTTTCTACTTTCAGATGCAACAGGAATTTTTGGGTTAGGTCAATCCGTTCGCGAGATATGGGAGTTTGAAGCTAAGAAATGGTTGAGAAGGCAAAAAATTTTTCGCAATTCTGCTGCTCCAAACGCTTAACCAGAATGGCCTAGGGAAAAAATACGCATACCGTTGTAATCGGACGAGTTTCTACTTTCACTTACAATAGGAATTTTTGGGTTAGGTCAATCCGTTCGCGAGATATGGGAGTTGGAAGCTAAGAAATGGTTGAGAAGACAACAAATTTTTCGCAGTTCTGCTGCCCAAACGCTTAACCAGAGTGGCCCAGGGAAAAAATACGCATACCGTTGTAATCGGACGAGTTTCTACTTTCACTTACAATAGGAATTTTTGGGTTAGGTCAATCCGTTCGCGAGATATGGGAGTTTGAAGCTAAGAAATGTTTGAGAAGACAACAAATTTTTCGCACTTCCGCTGCTCCAATCGCTTATCCAGATGGCCCAGGGAAAAAATACGCATACCGTTGTAATCGTGCGAGTTTCTACTTTCAGATGCAATTGGAATTTTTGGGTTAGGTCAATCCGTTCGCGAGATATGGGACATTGAAGCTAAGAAATGGTTGAGAAGATAACAAATTTTTCGCACTTCTGCTGCTCCAAAAGCTTAACCAGAATGGCCTAGGGAAAAAATACCCATACCGTTGTAATCGGACGAGTTTCTACTTTCACTTACAATAGGAATTTTTGGGTTAGGTCAATCCGTTCGCGAGATAAGGGACTTTGAAGCTAAGAAATGGTTGAGAGGACAACAAATTTTTCGCACTTCTGCGGCTCCAATCGCTTATCCAGAATGGCCTAGGGGAAAAATACACGTACCGTTGTAATCGGGCGAGTTTCTACTTCCAAATGCAATAGGAATTTTTGGGTAAGGTCAATCCGTTCGCGAGATATGGGAGTTTAAAGACAATAAATGGTTGAGAAGGCAAAAAATTTTTCGCAATTCTGCTGCTCCAAACGCTTAACCAGAATGACCTAGGGAAAAAATACGCATACCGTTGTAATCGGGCGAGTTTCTACCTTCAGATGCAACACGAATTTTTGGGTTAGGTCAATCCGTTCGCGAGATATGGGACTTTGAAGCTAAGAAATGGTTGAGAAGAGGACAAATTTTTCGCAATTCTGCTGCTCCAAACGCTTAACCAGAATGGCCTGGGGAAAAAATACACATACCGTTGTAATCGGGCGAGTTTCTACTTTCAGATGCAATAGGAATTTTTCGGTTAGGTCAATCCGTTCGCGAGATATGGGAGTCTGAAGACAAGAAATGGTTGAGAAGGCAAAAAATTTTTCGCAATTCTGCTGCTCCAATCGCTTATCCAGAATGGCCTAGGGGAAAAATACACGCACCGTTGTAATCGGGCGAGTTTCTACTTCCAAATGCAATAGGAATTTTTGGGTAAAGTCAATCCGTTCGCGAGATATGGGAGTTTGAAGACAAGAAATGGTTGAGAAGGCAAAAAATTTTTCGCAATTCTGCTGCTCCAAACGCTTAACCAGAATGGCCTGGGGAAAAAATACACATACCGTTGTAATCAGGCGAGTTTCTACTTTCAGATGCAATAGGAATTTTTCGGTTAGGTCAATCCGTTCGCGAGATATGGGAGTTTGAAGACAAGAAATGGTTGAGAAGGCAAAAAATTTTTCGCAATTCTGCTGCTCCAAGCGCTTAACCAGAATGGCCTAGGGAAAAAATACGCATACCGTTGTAATCGGGCGAGTTTCTACTTTCAGATGCAACAGGAATTTTTGGGTTAGGTCAATCCGTTCGCGAGATATGGGAGTTTGAAGCTAAGAAATGATTGACAAGACAACAAATTTTTCGCACTTCTGCTGCTCCAATCGCTTATCCAGAATGGCCTAGGGAAAAAATACACATACCGTTGTAATCGGGCGAGTTTCTGCTTTCAGATGCAACAGGAATTGTTGGGTTAGGTCAATCCGTTCGCGAGATATGGGAGTTTGAAGCTAAGAAATGGTTGACAAGACAACAAATTTTTCGCAGTTCTGCTGCCCCAAACGCTTAACCAGAGTGGCCCAGGGAAAAAATACGCATACCGTTGTAATCGGACGAGTTTCTACTTTCACTTACAATAGGAATTTTTGGGTTAGGTCAATCCGTTCGCGAGATATGGGAGTTTGAAGCTAAGAAATGGTTGACAAGACAACAAATTTTTCGCACTTCTGCTGCTCCAATCGCTTATCCAGAATGCCCTAGGGGAAAAATACACGCACCGTTGTATTCGGGCGAGTTTCTACCTCCAAATGCAATAGGAATTTTTGGGTAAGGTCAATCCGTTCGCGAGTTATGGGAGTTTGAAGACAAGAAATGGATGAGAAGGCAAAAAATTTTTCGCAATTCTGCTGCTCCATACGCTTAACCAGAATGGCCTAGGGAAAAAATACACATACCGTTGTAATCGGGCGAGTTTCTACTTTCAGATGCAACAGGAATTTTTGGGTTAGGTCAATCCGTTCGCGAGATATGGGAGTTTGAAGCTAAGAAATGGTTGAGAAGAGAACAAATTCTTCGCAATTCTGCTGCTCCAAACGCTTAACCAGAGTGGCCCAGGGAAAAAATACGCATACCGTTGTAATCGGACGAGTTTCTACTTTCACTTACAATAGGAATTTTTGGGTTAGGTCAATCCGTTCGCGAGATATGGGAGTTTGAAGCTAAGAAATGGTTGACAAGACAACAAATTTTTCGCACTTCTGCTGCTCCAATCGCTTATCCAGAATGGCCTAGGGAAAAAATACACGTACCGTTGTAATCGGGCGAGTTTCTACTTTCAGGTGCAACAGGAATTTTTGGGTTAGGTCAATCCGTTCGCGAGATATGGGACTTTGAAGCTAAGAGATGGTTGACAAGACAACAAATTTTTCGCACTTCTGCTGCTCCAATCGCTTAACCAGAATGGCCTAGGGTAAAAATACACGTACCGTTGTAATCGGGCGAGTTTCTACTTTCAAATGCAGTAGGAATTTTTGGGTTAGGTCAATCCGTTCGCGAGATATGGGAGTTTGAAGCTAAGAAATGGTTGAGAAGATAACAAATATTTCGCAATTCTGCTGGTCCAGACGCTTAACCAGAATGGCCTAGGAAAAAAATACGCATACCGTTGTAATCGAGCGAGTTTCTACTTTCAGACGCAGCAGGAATTTTGGGGTTTGGTCAATCCGTTCGCGAGGTATGGGACCCTTGAAGCAAAGAAATGGTTGAGAAGACAACAAATATTTCGCAATTCTGCTGGTCCAGACGCTTAACCAGAATGGCCTAGGAAAAAAATACGCATACCGTTGTAATCGAGCGAGTTTCTACTTTCAGACGCAGCAGGAATTTTGGGGTTTGGTCAATCCGTTCGCGAGGTATGGGAACCTTGAAGCAAAGAAATGGTTGAGAAGACAACAAATATTTCGCAATTCTGCTGGTCCAGACGCTTAACCAGAATGGGCTAGGGAAAAAATACACATACCGTTGTAATCGGGCGAGTTTCTACTTTCAGACGCAACAGGAATTTTTGGGTTAGGTCAATCCGTTCGCGAGATATGGGAGTTTGAAGACAAGAAATGGTCGAGAAGGCAAAAAATTTTTCGCAATTCTGCTGCTCCAAACGCTTAACCACAATGGCCTAGGGAAAAAATACGCATACCGTTGTAATCGGGCGAGTTTCTACTTTCAGATGCAACACGAATTTTTGGGTTAGGTCAATCCGTTCGCGAGATATGGGAGTTTGAAGCTAAGAAATGGTTGAGAAGACAACAAATTTTTCGCAGTTCTGCTGCCCCAAACGCTTAACCAGAATGGCCCAGGGAAAAAATACGCATACCGTTCTAATCGGACGAGTTTCTACTTTCACTTACAATAGGAATTTTTGGGTTAGGTCAAACCGTTCGCGAGATATGGGACTTTGAAGCTAAGAAATGGTTGACAAGACAACAAATTTTTCGCACTTCTGCTGCTCCAATCGCTTATCCAGAATGGCCTAGGGGAAAAATACACGCACCATGGAATCGGGCGAGTTTCTACTTTCAAATGCAATAGTAATTTTTGGGTTACGTCAATCCGTTCGCGAGATATGAGAGTTCGAAGCTAAGAAATGGTTGAGAAGAGAACAAATTTTTCGCAATTCTGCTGCTCCAAACGCTTAACCAGAATGGCCTAGGGAAAAAGTACGCATACCGTTGTAATCGGGCGAGTTTCTACTTTCAGTTACAATAGGAATTTTTGGGTTAGGTCAATCCGTTCGCGAGATATGGGACATTGAAGCTAAGAAATGGTTGAGATGACAACAAATTTTTCGCACTTCAGCTGCTCCAAGCGCTTAACCAGAATTGCCTTGGGAAAAAAAACCAATACCGTTGTAATCGGACGAGTTTCTACTTTCACTTACAATAGGAATTTTTGGGTTAGGTCAATCCGTTCGCGAGATATGGGAGTTTGAAGCTAAGAAATGGTTGACAAGACAACAAATTTTTCGCATTTCTGCTGCACCAATCGCTTAACCAGAATGGCCTAGGGAAAAAATACACATACCGTTGTAATCGGACTAGTTTCTACTTTCAGACGCAGCAGGAATTTTTGGGTTAGGTCAATCCGTTCGCGAGATATGGGAGTTTGAAGCTAAGAAATGGTTGAGAAGAGAACAAATTGTTCGCAATTCTGCTGCTCCAAACGCTTAACCAGAATGGCCTGGGGAAAAAATACACATACCGTTGTAATCGGGCGAGTTTCTACTTTCAAATGCAATAGGAATTTTTCGGTTAGGTCAATCCGTTCGCGAGATATGGGAGTTTGAAGACAAGAAATGGTTGAGAAGGCAAAAAATTTTTCGCAATTCTGCTTCTCCAAACGCTTAACCAGAATGACCTAGGGAAAAAATACACATACCGTTGTAATCGGGCGATTTTCTACTTTCAGATGCAACAGGAATTTTTCGGTTGGGTCAATCCGTTCGCGAGATATGGGAGTTTGAAGCTAAGAAATGGTTGAGAAGAGAACAAATTTTTCGCAATTCTGCTGCTCCAAACGCTTAACCAGAATGGCCTAGGTGAAAAATACACGTACCGTTGTAATCGGGCGTGTTTCTACTTTCAAATGCAATAGGAATTTTTGGGTTAGGTCAATCCGTTCGCGAGATATGAGAGTTTGAAGCTAAGAAATGGTTGACAAGACAACAAATTTTTCGCACTTCTGCTGCTCCAAACGCTTAACCACAATAGACTAGGGAAAAAACACACACACCTTTGTAATCGGGCGAGTTTCTGCTTTCAAATGCAATAGGAATTTTTGGGTTAGGTCAATCCGTTCGCGAGATATGGGAGTTTGAAGCTAAGAAATGGTTGAGAAGAGAACAAATTGTTCGCAATTCTGCTGCTCCAAACGCTTAACCAGAATGGCCTGGGGAAAAAATACACATACCGTTGTAATCGGGCGAGTTTCTGCTTTCAGATGCAATAGGAATTTTTCGGTTAGGTCAATCCGTTCGCGAGATATGGGAGTTTGATGACAAGAAATGGTTGAGAAAGCAAAAAATTTTTCGCAATTCTGCTGCTCCAAACGCTTAACCAGAATGACCTAGGGAAAAAATACACATACCGTTGTAATCGGGCGATTTTCTACTTTCAGATGCAACAGGAATTTTTCGGTTAGGTCAATCCGTTCGCGAGATATGGGAGTTTGAAGCTAAGAAATGGTTGAGAAGAGAACAAATTTTTCGCAATTCTGCTGCTCCAAACGCTTAACCAGAATGGCCTAGGTGAAAAATACACGTACCGTTGTAATCGGGCGTGTTTCTACTTTCAAATGCAATAGGAATTTTTGGGTTAGGACAATCCGTTCGCGAGATATGAGAGTTTGAAGCTAAGAAATGGTTGACAAGACTACAAATTTTTGGAACTTCTGCTGCTCCAAACGCTTAACCAGAATGGCCTAGGGAAAAAATACACATACCGTTGTAATCGGCGAGTTTCTACTTTCAGATGCAACAGGAATTTTTGGGTTAGGTCAATCCGTTCGCGAGATATGGGAGTTTGAAGCTAAGAAATGGTTGAGAAGACAACAAATTTCTCGCAGTTCTGCTGCCCCAAACGCTTAACCAGAGTGGCCCAGGGACAAAATACGCATACCGTTGTAATCGGACGAGTTTCTACTTTCACTTACAATAGGAATTTTTGGGTTAGGTCAAACCGTTCGCCAGATATGGGACTTTGAAGCTAAGAAATGGTTGACAAGACAACAAATTTTTCGCACTTCTGCTGCTCCAATCGCTTATCCAGAATGGCCTAGGGGAAAAATACACGCACCATGGAATCGGGCGAGTTTCTACTTTCAAATGCAATAGGAATTTTTGGGTTAGGTCAATCCGTTCGCGAGATATGAGAGTTCGAAGCTAAGAAATGTTTGAGAAGAGAACAAATTTTTCGCAATTCTGCTGATCCAAACGCTTCACCAGAATGGCCTAGGGAAAAAATACGCATACCGTTGTAATCGGGCGAGTTTCTACTTTCAGTTACAATAGGAATGTTTGGGTTAAGTCAATCCGTTCGCGAGATATGGGACTTTGAAGCTAAGAAATGGTTGCCAAGACAACAAATTTTTCGCACTTCTGCTGATCCAAACGCTTCACCAGAATGGCCTAGGGAAAAAATACGCATACCGTTGTAATCGGGCGAGTTTCTACTTTCAGCTACAATAGGAATGTTTGGGTTAAGTCAATCCGTTCGCGAGATATGGGACTTTGAAGCTAAGAAATGGTTGACAAGACAACAAATTTTTCGCACTTCTGCTGCACCAATCGCTTAACCAGAATGGCCTAGGGGAAAAATACACGTACCGTTGTAATCGGGCGAGTTTCTACTTTCAAATGCAATAGGAATTTTTGTGTTATGTCAATCCGTTCGCGAGATATGGGAGTTTGAAGCTAAGAAATGGTTGACAAGACAACAAATTTTTCGCACTTCTGCTGCACCAATCGCTTAACCAGAATGGCCTAGGGGAAAAATACACGTACCGTTGTAATCGGGCGAGTTTCTACTTTCAAATGCAATAGGAATTTTTGTGTTATGTCAATCCGTTCGCGAGATATGGGAGTTTGAAGCTAAGAAATGGTTGAGAAGACAACAAATATTTCGCAATTCTGCTGGTCCAGACGCTTAACCAGAATGGGCTAGGGAAAAAATACACATACCGTTGTAATCGGGCGAGTTTCTACTTTCAAATGCAATAGGAATTTTTGGGTTAGGTCAATCCGTTCGCGAGATATGGGACATTGAAGCTAAGAAATGGTTGAGAAGACAACAAATTTTTCGCACTTCAGCTGCTCCAAGCGCTTAACCAGAATTGCCTTGGGAAAAAAAACCAATACCGTTGTAATCGGACGAGTTTCTACTTTCACTTACAATAGGAATTTTTGAGTTAGGTCAATCCGTTCGCGAGATATGGGAGTTTGAAGACAAGAAATGGTTGAGAAGGCAAAAAATTTTTCGCAATTCTGCTGCTCCAAACGCTTAACCAGAATGGCCTGGGGAAAAAATACACATACCGTTGTAATCAGGCGAGTTTCTACTTTCAGATGCAATAGGAATTTTTCGGTTAGGTCAATCCGTTCGCGAGATATGGGAGTTTGAAGACAAGAAATGGTTGAGAAGGCAAAAAATTTTTCGCAATTCTGCTGCTCCAAGCGCTTAACCAGAATGGCCTAGGGAAAAAATACGCATACCGTTGTAATCGGGCGAGTTTCTACTTTCAGATGCAACAGGAATTTTTGGGTTAGGTCAATCCGTTCGCGAGATATGGGAGTTTGAAGCTAAGAAATGATTGACAAGACAACAAATTTTTCGCACTTCTGCTGCTCCAATCGCTTATCCAGAATGGCCTAGGGAAAAAATACACATACCGTTGTAATCGGGCGAGTTTCTGCTTTCAGATGCAACAGGAATTGTTGGGTTAGGTCAATCCGTTCGCGAGATATGGGAGTTTGAAGCTAAGAAATGGTTGACAAGACAACAAATTTTTCGCAGTTCTGCTGCCCCAAACGCTTAACCAGAGTGGCCCAGGGAAAAAATACGCATACCGTTGTAATCGGACGAGTTTCTACTTTCACTTACAATAGGAATTTTTGGGTTAGGTCAATCCGTTCGCGAGATATGGGAGTTTGAAGCTAAGAAATGGTTGACAAGACAACAAATTTTTCGCACTTCTGCTGCTCCAATCGCTTATCCAGAATGCCCTAGGGGAAAAATACACGCACCGTTGTATTCGGGCGAGTTTCTACCTCCAAATGCAATAGGAATTTTTGGGTAAGGTCAATCCGTTCGCGAGTTATGGGAGTTTGAAGACAAGAAATGGATGAGAAGGCAAAAAATTTTTCGCAATTCTGCTGCTCCATACGCTTAACCAGAATGGCCTAGGGAAAAAATACACATACCGTTGTAATCGGGCGAGTTTCTACTTTCAGATGCAACAGGAATTTTTGGGTTAGGTCAATCCGTTCGCGAGATATGGGAGTTTGAAGCTAAGAAATGGTTGAGAAGAGAACAAATTCTTCGCAATTCTGCTGCTCCAAACGCTTAACCAGAGTGGCCCAGGGAAAAAATACGCATACCGTTGTAATCGGACGAGTTTCTACTTTCACTTACAATAGGAATTTTTGGGTTAGGTCAATCCGTTCGCGAGATATGGGAGTTTGAAGCTAAGAAATGGTTGACAAGACAACAAATTTTTCGCACTTCTGCTGCTCCAATCGCTTATCCAGAATGGCCTAGGGAAAAAATACACGTACCGTTGTAATCGGGCGAGTTTCTACTTTCAGGTGCAACAGGAATTTTTGGGTTAGGTCAATCCGTTCGCGAGATATGGGACTTTGAAGCTAAGAGATGGTTGACAAGACAACAAATTTTTCGCACTTCTGCTGCTCCAATCGCTTAACCAGAATGGCCTAGGGGAAAAATACACGTACCGTTGTAATCGGGCGAGTTTCTACTTTCAAATGCAATAGGAATTTTTGGGTTAGGTCAATCCGTTCGCGAGATATGGGAGTTTGAAGCTAAGAAATGGTTGAGAAGATAACAGATTTTTCGCAATTCTGCTGCTCCAAACGCTTAACCACAATGGCCTAGGGGAAAAATACACGCACCGTTGTAATCGGGCGAGTTTCTACTTTCAAATGCAATAGGAATTTTTGGGTTAGGTCAATCCGTTCGCGAGATATGGGACTTTGAAGCTAAGAAATGGTTGAGAAGAGAACAAATTTTTCGCAATTCTGCTGTTCCAAACGCTTAACCAGAATGGGCTAGGGAAAAAATACACATACCGTTGTAATCGGGCGAGTTTCTACTTTCAGACGCAGCAGGAATTTTTGGGTTTGGTCAATCCGTTCGCGAGGTATGGGACCCTTGAAGCAAAGAAATGGTTGAGAAGACAACAAATATTTCGCAATTCTGCTGGTCCAGACGCTTAACCAGAATGGCCTAGGAAAAAAATACGCATACCGTTGTAATCGAGCGAGTTTCTACTTTCAGACGCAGCAGGAATTTTGGGGTTTGGTCAATCCGTTCGCGAGGTATGGGAACCTTGAAGCAAAGAAATGGTTGAGAAGACAACAAATATTTCGCAATTCTGCTGGTCCAGACGCTTAACCAGAATGGGCTAGGGAAAAAATACACATACCGTTGTAATCGGGCGAGTTTCTACTTTCAGACGCAACAGGAATTTTTGGGTTAGGTCAATCCGTTCGCGAGATATGGGAGTTTGAAGACAAGAAATGGTCGAGAAGGCAAAAAATTTTTCGCAATTCTGCTGCTCCAAACGCTTAACCACAATGGCCTAGGGAAAAAATACGCATACCGTTGTAATCGGGCGAGTTTCTACTTTCAGATGCAACACGAATTTTTGGGTTAGGTCAATCCGTTCGCGAGATATGGGAGTTTGAAGCTAAGAAATGGTTGAGAAGACAACAAATTTTTCGCAGTTCTGCTGCCCCAAACGCTTAACCAGAATGGCCCAGGGAAAAAATACGCATACCGTTCTAATCGGACGAGTTTCTACTTTCACTTACAATAGGAATTTTTGGGTTAGGTCAAACCGTTCGCGAGATATGGGACTTTGAAGCTAAGAAATGGTTGACAAGACAACAAATTTTTCGCACTTCTGCTGCTCCAATCGCTTATCCAGAATGGCCTAGGGGAAAAATACACGCACCATGGAATCGGGCGAGTTTCTACTTTCAAATGCAATAGTAATTTTTGGGTTACGTCAATCCGTTCGCGAGATATGAGAGTTCGAAGCTAAGAAATGGTTGAGAAGAGAACAAATTTTTCGCAATTCTGCTGCTCCAAACGCTTAACCAGAATGGCCTAGGGAAAAAGTACGCATACCGTTGTAATCGGGCGAGTTTCTACTTTCAGTTACAATAGGAATTTTTGGGTTAGGTCAATCCGTTCGCGAGATATGGGACATTGAAGCTAAGAAATGGTTGAGATGACAACAAATTTTTCGCACTTCAGCTGCTCCAAGCGCTTAACCAGAATTGCCTTGGGAAAAAAAACCAATACCGTTGTAATCGGACGAGTTTCTACTTTCACTTACAATAGGAATTTTTGGGTTAGGTCAATCCGTTCGCGAGATATGGGAGTTTGAAGCTAAGAAATGGTTGACAAGACAACAAATTTTTCGCATTTCTGCTGCACCAATCGCTTAACCAGAATGGCCTAGGGAAAAAATACACATACCGTTGTAATCGGACTAGTTTCTACTTTCAGACGCAGCAGGAATTTTTGGGTTAGGTCAATCCGTTCGCGAGATATGGGAGTTTGAAGCTAAGAAATGGTTGAGAAGAGAACAAATTGTTCGCAATTCTGCTGCTCCAAACGCTTAACCAGAATGGCCTAGGTGAAAAATACACGTACCGTTGTAATCGGGCGTGTTTCTACTTTCAAATGCAATAGGAATTTTTGGGTTAGGTCAATCCGTTCGCGAGATATGAGAGTTTGAAGCTAAGAAATGGTTGACAAGACAACAAATTTTTCGCACTTCTGCTGCTCCAAACGCTTAACCACAATAGACTAGGGAAAAAACACACACACCTTTGTAATCGGGCGAGTTTCTGCTTTCAAATGCAATAGGAATTTTTGGGTTAGGTCAATCCGTTCGCGAGATATGGGAGTTTGAAGCTAAGAAATGGTTGAGAAGAGAACAAATTGTTCGCAATTCTGCTGCTCCAAACGCTTAACCAGAATGGCCTGGGGAAAAAATACACATACCGTTGTAATCGGGCGAGTTTCTGCTTTCAGATGCAATAGGAATTTTTCGGTTAGGTCAATCCGTTCGCGAGATATGGGAGTTTGATGACAAGAAATGGTTGAGAAAGCAAAAAATTTTTCGCAATTCTGCTGCTCCAAACGCTTAACCAGAATGACCTAGGGAAAAAATACACATACCGTTGTAATCGGGCGATTTTCTACTTTCAGATGCAACAGGAATTTTTCGGTTAGGTCAATCCGTTCGCGAGATATGGGAGTTTGAAGCTAAGAAATGGTTGAGAAGAGAACAAATTTTTCGCAATTCTGCTGCTCCAAACGCTTAACCAGAATGGCCTAGGTGAAAAATACACGTACCGTTGTAATCGGGCGTGTTTCTACTTTCAAATGCAATAGGAATTTTTGGGTTAGGACAATCCGTTCGCGAGATATGAGAGTTTGAAGCTAAGAAATGGTTGACAAGACAACAAATTTTTGGAACTTCTGCTGCTCCAAACGCTTAACCAGAATGGCCTAGGGAAAAAATACACATACCGTTGTAATCGGCGAGTTTCTACTTTCAGATGCAACAGGAATTTTTGGGTTAGGTCAATCCGTTCGCGAGATATGGGAGTTTGAAGCTAAGAAATGGTTGAGAAGACAACAAATTTCTCGCAGTTCTGCTGCCCCAAACGCTTAACCAGAGTGGCCCAGGGAAAAAATACGCATACCGTTGTAATCGGACGAGTTTCTACTTTCACTTACAATAGGAATTTTTGGGTTAGGTCAAACCGTTCGCCAGATATGGGACTTTGAAGCTAAGAAATGGTTGACAAGACAACAAATTTTTCGCACTTCTGCTGCTCCAATCGCTTATCCAGAATGGCCTAGGGGAAAAATACACGTACCGTTGTAATCGGGCGAGTTTCTACTTTCAAATGCAATAGGAATTTTTGTGTTATGTCAATCCGTTCGCGAGATATGGGAGTTTGAAGCTAAGAAATGGTTGACAAGACAACAAATTTTTCGCACTTCTGCTGCACCAATCGCTTAACCAGAATGGCCTAGGGGAAAAATACACGTACCGTTGTAATCGGGCGAGTTTCTACTTTCAGTTACAATAGGAATGTTTGGGTTAAGTCAATCCGTTCGCGAGATATGGGACTTTGAAGCTAAGAAATGGTTGACAAGACAACAAATTTTTCGCACTTCTGCTGATCCAAACGCTTCACCAGAATGGCCTAGGGAAAAAATACGCATACCGTTGTAATCGGGCGAGTTTCTACTTTCAGTTACGATAGGAATGTTTGGGTTAAGTCAATCCGTTCGCGAGATATGGGACTTTGAAGCTAAGAAATGGTTGACAAGACAACAAATTTTTCGCACTTCTGCTGCACCAATCGCTTAACCAGAATGGCCTAGGGGAAAAATACACGTACCGTTGTAATCGGGCGAGTTTCTACTTTCAAATGCAATAGGAATTTTTGTGTTATGTCAATCCGTTCGCGAGATATGGGAGTTTGAAGCTAAGAAATGGTTGACAAGACAACAAATTTTTCGCACTTCTGCTGCACCAATCGCTTAACCAGAATGGCCTAGGGGAAAAATACACGTACCGTTGTAATCGGGCGAGTTTCTACTTTCAAATGCAATAGGAATTTTTGTGTTATGTCAATCCGTTCGCGAGATATGGGAGTTTGAAGCTAAGAAATGGTTGAGAAGACAACAAATATTTCGCAATTCTGCTGGTCCAGACGCTTAACCAGAATGGGCTAGGGAAAAAATACACATACCGTTGTAATCGGGCGAGTTTCTACTTTCAAATGCAATAGGAATTTTTGGGTTAGGTCAATCCGTTCGCGAGATATGAGAGTTCGAAGCTAAGAAATGGTTGAGAAGAGAACAAATTTTTCGCAATTCTGCTGCTCCAAACGCTTAACCAGAATGGCCTAGGGAAAAAGTACGCATACCGTTGTAATCGGGCGAGTTTCTACTTTCAGATACAATAGGAATTTTTGGGTTAGGTCAATCCGTTCGCGAGATATGGGACATTGAAGCTAAGAAATGGTTGAGAAGACAACAAATTTTTCGCACTTCAGCTGCTCCAAGCGCTTAACCAGAATTGCCTTGGGAAAAAAAACCAATACCGTTGTAATCGGACGAGTTTCTACTTTCACTTACAATAGGAATTTTTGAGTTAGGTCAATCCGTTCGTGAGATATGGGAGTTTGAAGCTAAGAAATGGTTGAGAAGAGAACAAATTGTTCGCAATTCTGCTGCTCCAAACGCTTAACCAGAATGGCCTGGGGAAAAAATACACATACCGTTGTAATCGGGCGAGTTTCTACTTTCAGATGCAATAGGAATTTTTCGGTTAGGTCAATCCGTTCGCGAGATATGGGAGTTTGAAGACAAGAAATGGTTGAGAAGGCAAAAAATTTTTCGCAATTCTGCTGCTCCAAACGCTTAACCAGAATGACCTAGGGAAAAAACACACATACCGTTGTAATCGGGCGATTTTCTACTTTCAGATGCAATAGGAATTTTTCGGTTAGGTCAATCCGTTCGCGAGATATGGGAGTTTGAAGACAAGAAATGGTTGAGAAGGCAAAAATTTTTTCGCAATTCTGCTGCTCCAAACGCTTAACCAGAATGGCCTAGGGAAAAAATACCCATACCGTTGTAATCGGACTAGTTTCTACTTTCAGACGCAGCAGGAATTTTTGGGTTTGGTCAATCCGTTCGCGAGATATGGGAGTTTGAAGACAAGAAATGGTTGAGAAGACAACAAATTTTTCGCACTTCTGCTGCTCCAAACGCTTAACCACAATGGACTAGGGAAAAAACACACATACCGTTGTAATCGGGCGAGTTTCTGTTTTCAAATGCAATAGGAATTTTTGGGTTACGTCAATCCGTTCGCGAGATATGGGAGTTTGAAGCTAAGAAATGGTTGAGAAGAGAACAAATTGTTCGCAATTCTGCTGCTCCAAACGCTTAACCAGAATGGCCTGGGGAAAAAATACACATACCGTTGTAATCGGGCGAGTTTCTACTTTCAGATGCAATAGGAATTTTTCGGTTAGGTCAATCCGTTCGCGAGATATGGGAGTTTGAAGACAAGAAATGGTTGAGAAGGCAAAAAATTTTTCGCAATTCTGCTGCTCCAAACGCTTAACCAGAATGACCTAGGGAAAAAACACACATACCGTTGTAATCGGGCGATTTTCTACTTTCAGATGCAACAGGAATTTTTCGGTTAGGTCAATCCGTTCGCGAGATATGGGAGTTTGAAGCTAAGAAATGGTTGAGAAGAGAACAAATTTTTCGCAATTCTGCTGCTCCAAACGCTTAACCAGAATGGCCTAGGTGAAAAATACACGTACCGTTGTAATCGGGCGAGTTTCTACTTTCAAATGCAATAGGAATTTTTGGGTTAGGTCAATCCGTTCGCGAGATATGAGAGTTTGAAGCTAAGAAATGGTTGACAAGACAACAAATTTTTCGCACTTCTGCTGCTCCAATCGCTTATCCAGAATGGCCTAGGGGAAAAATACACGCACCGTTGTAATCGGGCGAGTTTCTACTTTCAAATGCAATAGGAATTTTTGGGTTAGGTCAATCCGTTCGCGAGATATGAGAGTTTGAAGCTAAGAAATGGTTGAGAAGAGAACAAATTTTTCGCAATTCTGCTGCTCCAAACGCTTCACCAGAATGGCCTAGGGAAAAAATACGCATACCGTTGTAATCGGGCGAGTTTCTACTTTCAGTTACAATAGGAATGTTTGGGTTAAGTCAATCCGTTCGCGAGATATGGGACTTTGAAGCTAAGAAATGGTTGACAAGACAACAAATTTTTCGCACTTCTGCTGCACCAATCGCTTAACCAGAATGGCCTAGGGGAAAAATACACGTACCGTTGTAATCGGGCGAGTTTCTACTTTCAAATGCAATAGGAATTTTTGTGTTATGTCAATCCGTTCGCGAGATATGGGAGTTTGAAGCTAAGAAATGGTTGAGAAGAGAACAAATTTTTCGCAATTCTGCTGCTCCAAACGCTTAACCAGAATGGCCTAGGAAAAAAATACGCATACCGTTGTAATCGAGCGAGTTTCTACTTTCAGACGCAGCAGGAATTTTTGGGTTTGGTCAATCCGTTCGCGAGGTATGGGACCCTTGAAGCAAAGAAATGGTTGAGAATACAACAAATATTTCGCAATTCTGCTGGTCCAGACGCTTAACCAGAATGGGCTAGGGAAAAAATACACATACCGTTGTAATCGGGCGAGTTTCTACTTTCAGACGCAACAGGAATTTTTGGGTTAGGTCAATCCGTTCGCGAGATATGGGAGTTTGAAGACAAGAAATGGTTGAGAAGGCAACAAATTTTTCGCAGTTCTGCTGCCCCAAACGCTTAACCAGAATGGCCCAGGGAAAAAATACGCATACCGTTGTAATCGGACGAGTTTCTACTTTCACTTACAATAGGAATTTTTGGGTTAGGTCAAACCGTTCGCGAGATATGGGACTTTGAAGCTAAGAAATGGTTGACAAGACAACAAATTTTTCGCACTTCTGCTGCTCCAATCGCTTATCCAGAATGGCTTAGGGGAAAAATACACGCACCATGGAATCGGGCGAGTTTCTACTTTCAAATGCAATAGGAATTTTTGGGTTAGGTCTATCCGTTCGCGAGATATGAGAGTTCGAAGCTAAGAAATGGTTGAGAAGAGAACAAATTTTTCGCAATTCTGCTGCTCCAAACGCTTAACCAGAATGGCCTAGGGAAAAAGTACGCATACCGTTGTAATCGGGCGAGTTTCTACTTTCAGTTACAATAGGAATTTTTGGGTTAGGTCAATCCGTTCGCGAGATATGGGACATTGAAGCTAAGAAATGGTTGAGAAGACAACAAATTTTTCGCACTTCAGCTGCTCCAAGCGCTTAACCAGAATTGCCTTGGGAAAAAAAACCAATACCGTTGTAATCGGACGAGTATCTACTTTCACTTACAATAGGAATTTTTCGGTTAGGTCAATCCGTTCGCGAGATATGGGAGTTTGAAGACAAGAAATGGTTGAGAAGGCAAAAAATTTTTCGCAATTCTGCTGCTCCAAACGCTTAACCAGAATGACCTAGGGGAAAAATACACGCACCGTTGTAATCGGGCGAGTTTCTACTTTCAAATGCAATAGGAATTTTTGGGTTATGTCAATCCGTTCGCGACATATGAGAGTTTGAAGCTAAGAAATGGTTGAGAAGAGAACAAATTTTTCGCAATTCTGCTGCTCCAAACGCTTCACCAGAATGGCCTAGGGAAAAAATACGCATACCCTTGTAATCGGGCGAGTTTCTACTTTCAGTTACAATAGGAATGTTTGGGTTAAGTCAATCCGTTCGCGAGATATGGGACTTTGAAGCTAAGAAATGGTTGACAAGACAACAAATTTTTCGCACTTCTGCTGCAGCAATCGCTTAACCAGAATGGCCTAGGGGAAAAATACACGTACCGTTGTAATCGGGCGAGTTTCTACTTTCAAATGCAATAGGAATTTTTGTGTTATGTCAATCCGTTCGCGAGATATGGGAGTTTGAAGCTAAGAAATGGTTGAGAAGAGAACAAATTTTTCGCAATTCTGCTGCTCCAAACGCTTAACCAGAATGGCCTAGGAAAAAAATACGCATACCGTTGTAATCGAGCGAGTTTCTACTTTCAGACGCAGCAGGAATTTTTGGGTTTGGTCAATCCGTTCGCGAGGTATGGGACCCTTGAAGCAAAGAAATGGTTGAGAAGACAACAAATATTTCGCAATTCTGCTGGTCCAGACGCTTAACCAGAATGGGCTAGGGAAAAAATACACATACCGTTGTAATCGGGCGAGTTTCTACTTTCAGACGCAACAGGAATTTTTGGGTTAGGTCAATCCGTTCGCGAGATATGGGAGTTTGAAGACAAGAAATGGTTGAGAAGGCAAAAAATTTTTCGCAATTCTGCTGCTCCAAACGCTTAACCACAATGGCCTAGGGAAAAAATACGCATACCGTTGTAATCGGGCGAGTTTCTACTTTCAGATGCAACACGAATTTTTGGGTTAGGTCAATCCGTTCGCGAGATATGGGAGTTTGAAGCTAAGAAATGGTTGAGAAGACAACAAATTTTTCGCAGTTCTGCTGCCCCAAACGCTTAACCAGAATGGCCCAGGGAGAAAATACGCATACCGTTGTAATCGGACGAGTTTCTACTTTCACTTACAATAGGAATTTTTGGGTTAGGTCAAACCGTTCGCGAGATATGGGACTTTGAAGCTAAGAAATGGTTGACAAGACAACAAATTTTTCGCACTTCTGCTGCTCCAATCGCTTATCCAGAATGGCCTAGGGGAAAAATACACGCACCATGGAATCGGGCGAGTTTCTACTTTCAAATGCAATAGGAATTTTTGGGATAGGTCAATCCGTTCGCGAGATATGAGAGTTCGAAGCTAAGAAATGGTTGAGAAGAGAACAAATTTTTCGCAATTCTGCTGCTCCAAACGCTTAACCAGAATGGCCTATGGAAAAAATACACATACCGTTGTAATCGGGCGAGTTTCTACTTTCAGTTACAATAGGAATTTTTGGATTAGGTCAATCCGTTCGCGAGATATGGGACATTGAGGCTAAGAAATGGTTGAGAAGACAACAAATTTTTCGCACTTCAGCTGCTCCAAGCGCTTAACCAGAATTGCCTTGGGAAAAAAAACCAATACCGTTGTAATCGGACGAGTTTCTACTTTGACTTACAATAGGAATTTTTGGGTTAGGTCAATCCGTTCGCGAGATATGGGAGTTTGAAGCTAAGAAATGGTTGACAAGACAACAAATTTTTGGCATTTCTGCTGCACCAATCGCTTAACCAGAATGGCCTATGGAAAAAATACACATACCGTTGTAATCGGGCGAGTTTCTACTTTCAGACGCAACAGGAATTTTTGGGTTATTTCAATCCGTTCGCGAGATATGGGAGTATGAAGCCAAGAAATGGTTGAGAAGGCAAAAATTTTTTCGCAATTCTGCTGCTCCAAACGCTTAACCAGAATGGCCTAGGGAAAAAATACCCATACCGTTGTAATCGGACTAGTTTCTACTTTCAGACGCAGCAGGAATTTTTGGGTTTGGTCAATCCGTTCGCGAGATATGGGAGTTTGAAGACAAGAAATGGTTGAGAAGAGAACAAATTGTTCGCAATTCTGCTGCTCCAAACGCTTAACCAGAATGGCCTGGGGAAAAAATACACATACCGTTGTAATCGGGCGAGTTTCTACTTTCAGTTACAATAGGAATTTTTCGGTTAGGTCAATCCGTTCGCGAGATATGGGACTTTGAAGCTAAGAAATGGTTGACAAGACAACAAATTTTTCGCACTTCTGCTGCACCAATCGCTTAACCAGAATGGCCTAGGGAAAAAATACACATACCGTTGTAATCGGGCGTGTTTCTGCTTTCAGATGCAACAGGAATTTCTGGGTTAGGTCAATCCGTTCGCGAGATATGGGAGTTTGAAGACAAGAAATGGTTGAGAAGGGAAAAAAATTTTCGCAATTCTGCTGCTCCAAACGCTTAACCACAATGTCCTAGGAAAAAAATACGCATACCGTTGTAATCGGGCGAGTTTCTACTTTCAGATGCAACACGAATTTTTGGGTTAGGTCAATCCGTTCGCGAGATATGGGAGTTTGAAGCTAAGAAATGGTTGAGAAGACAACAAATTTTTCGCAGTTCTACTGCCCCAAACGCTTAACCAGAATGGCCCAGGGAAAAAATACGCATACCGTTGTAATCGGACGAGTTTCTACTTTCACTTACAATAGGAATTTTTGGGTTAGGTCAAACCGTTCGCAAGATATGGGACTTTGAATCTAAGAAATGGTTGACAAGACAACAAACTTTTCGCACTTCTGTTGCTCCAATCGCTTTACCAGAATGGCCTAGAGGAAAAATACACGCACCATGGAATCGGGCGAGTTTCTACTTCCAAATGCAATAGGAATTTTTGGGTTAGGTCAATCCGTTCGCGAGATATGAGAGTTCGAAGCTAAGAAATGGTTGAGAAGAGAACAAATTTTTCATAATTCTGCTGCTCCAAACGCTTAACCAGAATGGCCTAGGGAAAAAATACGCATACCATTGTAATCGGGCGAGTTTCTACTTTCAGTTACAATAGGAATTTTTGGGTTAGGTCAATCCGTTCGCGAGATATGGGACTTTGAAGCTAAGAAATGGTTGAAAAGACAACAAATTTTTCGCACTTCTGCTGCACCAATCGCTTAACCAGAATGGCCTAGGGAAAAAATACACATACCGTTGTAATCGGGCGTGTTTCTACTTTCAGATGCAACAGGAATTTCTGGGTTAGGTCAATCCGTTCGCGAGATATGGGAGTTTGTAGCTATGAAATGGTTGAGAAGACAACAAATTTTTCGCACTTCTGCTGCTCCAAACGCTTAACCAGAATGGCCCAGGGAAAAAATACACGTACCGTTGTAATCGAGCGAGTTTCTACTTTCGAATGCAATAGGAATTTTTCGGTTAGGACAATCCGTTCGCGAGATATGGGAGTTTGAAGACAAGAAATGGTTGAGAAGGCAAAAAATTTTTCGCAATTCTGCTGCTCCAAACGCTTAACCAGAATGGCCTAGGGTAAAAATACGCATACCGTTGTAATCGGGCGAGTTTCTACTTTCAGACGCAACAGGAATTTTTGGGTTATTTCAATCCGTTCGCGAGATATGGGAGTTTGAAGCCAAGAAATGGTTGAGAAGGCAAAAATTTTTTCCTAATTCTGCTGCTCCAAACGCTTAACCAGAATGGCCTAGGGAAAAAATACCCATACCGTTGTAATCGGACAAGTTTCTACTTTCAGACGCAGCAGGAATTTTTGGGTTTGGTCAATCCGTTCGCGAGATATGGGAGTTTGAAGACAAGAAATGGTTGCGAAGGCAAAAAATTTTTCGCAATTCTGCTGCTCCAAACGCTTAACCAGAATGACCTAGGGAAAAAACACACATACCGTTGTAATCGGGCGATTTTCTACTTTCAGATGCAATAGGAATTTTTCGGTTAGGTCAATCCGTTCGCGAGATATGGGAGTTTGAAGACAAGAAATGGTTGAGAAGGCAAAAATTTTTTCGCAATTCTGCTGCTCCAAACGCTTAACCAGAATGGCCTAGGGAAAAAATACCCATACCGTTGTAATCGGACTAGTTTCTACTTTCAGACGCAGCAGGAATTTTTGGGTTTGGTCAATCCGTTCGCGAGATATGGGAGTTTGAAGACAAGAAATGGTTGAGAAGACAACAAATTTTTCGCACTTCTGCTGCTCCAAACGCTTAACCACAATGGACTAGGGAAAAAACACACATACCGTTGTAATCGGGCGAGTTTCTGTTTTCAAATGCAATAGGAATTTTTGGGTTACGTCAATCCGTTCGCGAGATATGGGAGTTTGAAGCTAAGAAATGGTTGAGAAGAGAACAAATTGTTCGCAATTCTGCTGCTCCAAACGCTTAACCAGAATGGCCTGGGGAAAAAATACACATACCGTTGTAATCGGGCGAGTTTCTACTTTCAGATGCAATAGGAATTTTTCGGTTAGGTCAATCCGTTCGCGAGATATGGGAGTTTGAAGACAAGAAATGGTTGAGAAGGCAAAAAATTTTTCGCAATTCTGCTGCTCCAAACGCTTAACCAGAATGACCTAGGGAAAAAACACACATACCGTTGTAATCGGGCGATTTTCTACTTTCAGATGCAACAGGAATTTTTCGGTTAGGTCAATCCGTTCGCGAGATATGGGAGTTTGAAGCTAAGAAATGGTTGAGAAGAGAACAAATTTTTCGCAATTCTGCTGCTCCAAACGCTTAACCAGAATGGCCTAGGTGAAAAATACACGTACCGTTGTAATCGGGCGAGTTTCTACTTTCAAATGCAATAGGAATTTTTGGGTTAGGTCAATCCGTTCGCGAGATATGAGAGTTTGAAGCTAAGAAATGGTTGACAAGACAACAAATTTTTCGCACTTCTGCTGCTCCAATCGCTTATCCAGAATGGCCTAGGGGAAAAATACACGCACCGTTGTAATCGGGCGAGTTTCTACTTTCAAATGCAATAGGAATTTTTGGGTTAGGTCAATCCGTTCGCGAGATATGAGAGTTTGAAGCTAAGAAATGGTTGAGAAGAGAACAAATTTTTCGCAATTCTGCTGCTCCAAACGCTTCACCAGAATGGCCTAGGGAAAAAATACGCATACCGTTGTAATCGGGCGAGTTTCTACTTTCAGTTACAATAGGAATGTTTGGGTTAAGTCAATCCGTTCGCGAGATATGGGACTTTGAAGCTAAGAAATGGTTGACAAGACAACAAATTTTTCGCACTTCTGCTGCACCAATCGCTTAACCAGAATGGCCTAGGGGAAAAATACACGTACCGTTGTAATCGGGCGAGTTTCTACTTTCAAATGCAATAGGAATTTTTGTGTTATGTCAATCCGTTCGCGAGATATGGGAGTTTGAAGCTAAGAAATGGTTGAGAAGAGAACAAATTTTTCGCAATTCTGCTGCTCCAAACGCTTAACCAGAATGGCCTAGGAAAAAAATACGCATACCGTTGTAATCGAGCGAGTTTCTACTTTCAGACGCAGCAGGAATTTTTGGGTTTGGTCAATCCGTTCGCGAGGTATGGGACCCTTGAAGCAAAGAAATGGTTGAGAATACAACAAATATTTCGCAATTCTGCTGGTCCAGACGCTTAACCAGAATGGGCTAGGGAAAAAATACACATACCGTTGTAATCGGGCGAGTTTCTACTTTCAGACGCAACAGGAATTTTTGGGTTAGGTCAATCCGTTCGCGAGATATGGGAGTTTGAAGACAAGAAATGGTTGAGAAGGCAACAAATTTTTCGCAGTTCTGCTGCCCCAAACGCTTAACCAGAATGGCCCAGGGAAAAAATACGCATACCGTTGTAATCGGACGAGTTTCTACTTTCACTTACAATAGGAATTTTTGGGTTAGGTCAAACCGTTCGCGAGATATGGGACTTTGAAGCTAAGAAATGGTTGACAAGACAACAAATTTTTCGCACTTCTGCTGCTCCAATCGCTTATCCAGAATGGCTTAGGGGAAAAATACACGCACCATGGAATCGGGCGAGTTTCTACTTTCAAATGCAATAGGAATTTTTGGGTTAGGTCTATCCGTTCGCGAGATATGAGAGTTCGAAGCTAAGAAATGGTTGAGAAGAGAACAAATTTTTCGCAATTCTGCTGCTCCAAACGCTTAACCAGAATGGCCTAGGGAAAAAGTACGCATACCGTTGTAATCGGGCGAGTTTCTACTTTCAGTTACAATAGGAATTTTTGGGTTAGGTCAATCCGTTCGCGAGATATGGGACATTGAAGCTAAGAAATGGTTGAGAAGACAACAAATTTTTCGCACTTCAGCTGCTCCAAGCGCTTAACCAGAATTGCCTTGGGAAAAAAAACCAATACCGTTGTAATCGGACGAGTATCTACTTTCACTTACAATAGGAATTTTTCGGTTAGGTCAATCCGTTCGCGAGATATGGGAGTTTGAAGACAAGAAATGGTTGAGAAGGCAAAAAATTTTTCGCAATTCTGCTGCTCCAAACGCTTAACCAGAATGACCTAGGGGAAAAATACACGCACCGTTGTAATCGGGCGAGTTTCTACTTTCAAATGCAATAGGAATTTTTGGGTTATGTCAATCCGTTCGCGACATATGAGAGTTTGAAGCTAAGAAATGGTTGAGAAGAGAACAAATTTTTCGCAATTCTGCTGCTCCAAACGCTTCACCAGAATGGCCTAGGGAAAAAATACGCATACCCTTGTAATCGGGCGAGTTTCTACTTTCAGTTACAATAGGAATGTTTGGGTTAAGTCAATCCGTTCGCGAGATATGGGACTTTGAAGCTAAGAAATGGTTGACAAGACAACAAATTTTTCGCACTTCTGCTGCAGCAATCGCTTAACCAGAATGGCCTAGGGGAAAAATACACGTACCGTTGTAATCGGGCGAGTTTCTACTTTCAAATGCAATAGGAATTTTTGTGTTATGTCAATCCGTTCGCGAGATATGGGAGTTTGAAGCTAAGAAATGGTTGAGAAGAGAACAAATTTTTCGCAATTCTGCTGCTCCAAACGCTTAACCAGAATGGCCTAGGAAAAAAATACGCATACCGTTGTAATCGAGCGAGTTTCTACTTTCAGACGCAGCAGGAATTTTTGGGTTTGGTCAATCCGTTCGCGAGGTATGGGACCCTTGAAGCAAAGAAATGGTTGAGAAGACAACAAATATTTCGCAATTCTGCTGGTCCAGACGCTTAACCAGAATGGGCTAGGGAAAAAATACACATACCGTTGTAATCGGGCGAGTTTCTACTTTCAGACGCAACAGGAATTTTTGGGTTAGGTCAATCCGTTCGCGAGATATGGGAGTTTGAAGACAAGAAATGGTTGAGAAGGCAAAAAATTTTTCGCAATTCTGCTGCTCCAAACGCTTAACCACAATGGCCTAGGGAAAAAATACGCATACCGTTGTAATCGGGCGAGTTTCTACTTTCAGATGCAACACGAATTTTTGGGTTAGGTCAATCCGTTCGCGAGATATGGGAGTTTGAAGCTAAGAAATGGTTGAGAAGACAACAAATTTTTCGCAGTTCTGCTGCCCCAAACGCTTAACCAGAATGGCCCAGGGAGAAAATACGCATACCGTTGTAATCGGACGAGTTTCTACTTTCACTTACAATAGGAATTTTTGGGTTAGGTCAAACCGTTCGCGAGATATGGGACTTTGAAGCTAAGAAATGGTTGACAAGACAACAAATTTTTCGCACTTCTGCTGCTCCAATCGCTTATCCAGAATGGCCTAGGGGAAAAATACACGCACCATGGAATCGGGCGAGATTCTACTTTCAAATGCAATAGGAATTTTTGGGATAGGTCAATCCGTTCGCGAGATATGAGAGTTCGAAGCTAAGAAATGGTTGAGAAGAGAACAAATTTTTCGCAATTCTGCTGCTCCAAACGCTTAACCAGAATGGCCTATGGAAAAAATACACATACCGTTGTAATCGGGCGAGTTTCTACTTTCAGTTACAATAGGAATTTTTGGATTAGGTCAATCCGTTCGCGAGATATGGGACATTGAGGCTAAGAAATGGTTGAGAAGACAACAAATTTTTCGCACTTCAGCTGCTCCAAGCGCTTAACCAGAATTGCCTTGGGAAAAAAAACCAATACCGTTGTAATCGGACGAGTTTCTACTTTGACTTACAATAGGAATTTTTGGGTTAGGTCAATCCGTTCGCGAGATATGGGAGTTTGAAGCTAAGAAATGGTTGACAAGACAACAAATTTTTGGCATTTCTGCTGCACCAATCGCTTAACCAGAATGGCCTATGGAAAAAATACACATACCGTTGTAATCGGGCGAGTTTCTACTTTCAGACGCAACAGGAATTTTTGGGTTATTTCAATCCGTTCGCGAGATATGGGAGTATGAAGCCAAGAAATGGTTGAGAAGGCAAAAATTTTTTCGCAATTCTGCTGCTCCAAACGCTTAACCAGAATGGCCTAGGGAAAAAATACCCATACCGTTGTAATCGGACTAGTTTCTACTTTCAGACGCAGCAGGAATTTTTGGGTTTGGTCAATCCGTTCGCGAGATATGGGAGTTTGAAGACAAGAAATGGTTGAGAAGAGAACAAATTGTTCGCAATTCTGCTGCTCCAAACGCTTAACCAGAATGGCCTGGGGAAAAAATACACATACCGTTGTAATCGGGCGAGTTTCTACTTTCAGTTACAATAGGAATTTTTCGGTTAGGTCAATCCGTTCGCGAGATATGGGACTTTGAAGCTAAGAAATGGTTGACAAGACAACAAATTTTTCGCACTTCTGCTGCACCAATCGCTTAACCAGAATGGCCTAGGGAAAAAATACACATACCGTTGTAATCGGGCGTGTTTCTGCTTTCAGATGCAACAGGAATTTCTGGGTTAGGTCAATCCGTTCGCGAGATATGGGAGTTTGAAGACAAGAAATGGTTGAGAAGGGAAAAAAATTTTCGCAATTCTGCTGCTCCAAACGCTTAACCACAATGTCCTAGGAAAAAAATACGCATACCGTTGTAATCGGGCGAGTTTCTACTTTCAGATGCAACACGAATTTTTGGGTTAGGTCAATCCGTTCGCGAGATATGGGAGTTTGAAGCTAAGAAATGGTTGAGAAGACAACAAATTTTTCGCAGTTCTACTGCCCCAAACGCTTAACCAGAATGGCCCAGGGAAAAAATACGCATACCGTTGTAATCGGACGAGTTTCTACTTTCACTTACAATAGGAATTTTTGGGTTAGGTCAAACCGTTCGCAAGATATGGGACTTTGAATCTAAGAAATGGTTGACAAGACAACAAACTTTTCGCACTTCTGTTGCTCCAATCGCTTTACCAGAATGGCCTAGAGGAAAAATACACGCACCATGGAATCGGGCGAGTTTCTACTTCCAAATGCAATAGGAATTTTTGGGTTAGGTCAATCCGTTCGCGAGATATGAGAGTTCGAAGCTAAGAAATGGTTGAGAAGAGAACAAATTTTTCATAATTCTGCTGCTCCAAACGCTTAACCAGAATGGCCTAGGGAAAAAATACGCATACCATTGTAATCGGGCGAGTTTCTACTTTCAGTTACAATAGGAATTTTTGGGTTAGGTCAATCCGTTCGCGAGATATGGGACTTTGAAGCTAAGAAATGGTTGAAAAGACAACAAATTTTTCGCACTTCTGCTGCACCAATCGCTTAACCAGAATGGCCTAGGGAAAAAATACACATACCGTTGTAATCGGGCGTGTTTCTACTTTCAGATGCAACAGGAATTTCTGGGTTAGGTCAATCCGTTCGCGAGATATGGGAGTTTGTAGCTATGAAATGGTTGAGAAGACAACAAATTTTTCGCACTTCTGCTGCTCCAAACGCTTAACCAGAATGGCCCAGGGAAAAAATACACGTACCGTTGTAATCGAGCGAGTTTCTACTTTCGAATGCAATAGGAATTTTTCGGTTAGGACAATCCGTTCGCGAGATATGGGAGTTTGAAGACAAGAAATGGTTGAGAAGGCAAAAAATTTTTCGCAATTCTGCTGCTCCAAACGCTTAACCAGAATGGCCTAGGGTAAAAATACGCATACCGTTGTAATCGGGCGAGTTTCTACTTTCAGACGCAACAGGAATTTTTGGGTTATTTCAATCCGTTCGCGAGATATGGGAGTTTGAAGCCAAGAAATGGTTGAGAAGGCAAAAATTTTTTCCTAATTCTGCTGCTCCAAACGCTTAACCAGAATGGCCTAGGGAAAAAATACCCATACCGTTGTAATCGGACAAGTTTCTACTTTCAGACGCAGCAGGAATTTTTGGGTTTGGTCAATCCGTTCGCGAGATATGGGAGTTTGAAGACAAGAAATGGTTGCGAAGGCAAAAAATTTTTCGCAATTCTGCTGCTCCAAACGCTTAACCACAGTGGACTAGGGAAAAAACACACATACCGTTGTAATCGGGCGAGTTTCTGCTTTCAGATGCAACAGGAATTTTTGGGTTAGGTCAATCCGTTCGCGAGATATGGGAGTTTGTAGCTAAGAAATGGTTGAGAAGACAACAAATTTTTCGCACTTCTGCTGCTCCAAACGCTTAACCAGAATGGCCCAGGCAAAAAATACACGTACCGTTGTAATCGAGCGAGTTTCTACTTTCAAATGCAATAGGAATTTTTGGGTTAGGTCAATCCGTTCGCGAGATATGGGAGTTTGAAGCTAAGAAATGGTTGAGAAGAGAACAAATTGTTCGCAATTCTGCTGCTCCAAACGCTTAACCAGAATGGCCTGGGGAAAAAATACACATACCGTTGTAATCGGGCGAGTTTCTACTTTCAGATGCAATAGGAATTTTTGGGTTAGGTCAATCCGTTCGCGAGATATGGGAGTTTGAAGACAAGAAATGGTTGAGAAGGCAAAAAATTTTTCGCAATTCTGGTGCTCCAAACGCTTACCAGAATGGCCTAGGGAAAAAATACGCATACCGTTGTAATCGGGCGAGTTTCTACTTTCAGATGCAACAGGAATTTTTGGGTTAGGTCAATCCGTTCGCGAGATATGGGAGTTTGAAGCTAAGAAATGATTGAGAAGACAACAAATTTTTCGCAGTTCTGCTGCCCCAAACGCTTAACCAGATTGGCCCAGGGAAAAAATACGCATACCGTTGTAATCGGACGAGTTTCTACTTTCACTTACAATAGGAATTTTTGGGTTAGGTCAATCCATTCGCGAGATACGGGACTTTGAAGCTAAGAAATGTTTGACAAGACAACAAATTTTTCGCACTTCTGCTGCTCCAATCGCTTATCCAGAATGGCCTAGGGGAAAAATACACGCACCGTTGTAATCGGGCGAGTTTCTACTTCCAAATGCAATAGGAATTTTTGGGTAAGGTCAATCCGTTCGCGAGATATGGGAGTTTGAAGACAAGAAATGGTTGAGAAGGCAAAAAATTTTTCGCAATTCTGCTGCTCCAAACGCTCAACCAGAATGGCCTAGTGAAAAAATACGCATACCGTTGTAATCGGGCGAGTTTCTACTTTCAGATGCAACAGGAATTTTTGGGTTAGGTCAATCCGTTCGCGAGATATGGGAGTTTGAAGCTAAGAAATGGTTGAGAAGGCAAACAATTTTTCGCACTTCTGCTGCTCCAATCGCTTATCCAGAATGGCCTAGGGGAAAAATACACGCACCGTTGTAATCGGGCGAGTTTCTACTTTCAAATGCAATAGGAATTTTTGGGTTAGGTCAATCCGTTCGCGAGATATGGGACTTTGAAGCTAAGAAATGGTTGAGAAGAGAACAAATTTTTCGCAATTCTGCTGCTCCAAACGCTTAACCAGAATGGCCTAGGGAAAAAACACGCATACCGTTGTAATCGGGCGAGTTTCTACTTTCAGTTACAATAGGAATTTTTGGGCTAGGTCAATCCGTTCGCGAGATATGGGACTTTGAAGCTATGAAATGGTTGACAAGACAACAAATTTTTCGCACTTCTGCTGCTCCAATCGCTTAACCAGAATGGTCTAGGGAAAAAATACGCATACCGTTGTAATCGCGCGAGTTTCTACTTTCACGCGCAGCAGGAATTTTTGGGTTTGGTCAATCCGTTCGCTAGATATGGGACTTTGAAGCTAAGAAATGGTTGAGAAGACAACAAATTTTTCGCAATTCTGCTGCACCAATCGCTTAACCTGAATGGCCTAGGGGAAAAATACACGTACCGTTGTAATCGAGCGAGTTTCTACTTTCAAATTCAATAGGAATTTTTGGGTTATGTCAATCCCTTCGCGAGATATGGGAGTTTGAAGCTAAGAAATGGTTGAGAAGAGAACAAATTGTTCGCAATTCTGCTGCTCCAAACGCTTATCCAGAATGGCCTGGGGAAAAAATACACATACCGTTGTAATCGGGCGAGTTTCTACTTTCAGATGCAATAGGAATTTTTTGGTTAGGTCAATCCGTTCGCGAGATATGGGAGTTTGAAGACAAGAAATGGTTGAGAAGGCAAAAAATTTTTCGCATTTCTGCTGCTCCAAACGCTTAACAAGAATGGCCTAGGGAAAAAATACACATACCGTTGTAATCGGGCGAGTTTCTACTTTCAGATGCAACAGGAATTTTTGGGTTAGGTCAATCCGTTCGCGAGATATGGGACTTTGAAGCTAAGAAATGGTTGAGAAGAGAACAAATTTTTCGCAATTCTGCTGCTCCAAACGCTTAACCAGAATGGCCTAGGGAAAAAACACGCATACCGTTGTAATCGGGCGAGTTTCTACTTTCAGTTACAATAGGAATTTTTGGGCTAGGTCAATCCGTTCGCGAGATATGGGACTTTGAAGCTATGAAATGGTTGACAAGACAACAAATTTTTCGCACTTCTGCTGCTCCAATCGCTTAACCAGAATGGTCTAGGGAAAAAATACGCATACCGTTGTAATCGCGCGAGTTTCTACTTTCACGCGCAGCAGGAATTTTTGGGTTTGGTCAATCCGTTCGCTAGATATGGGACTTTGAAGCTAAGAAATGGTTGAGAAGACAACAAATTTTTCGCAATTCTGCTGCACCAATCGCTTAACCTGAATGGCCTAGGGGAAAAATACACGTACCGTTGTAATCGAGCGAGTTTCTACTTTCAAATTCAATAGGAATTTTTGGGTTATGTCAATCCCTTCGCGAGATATGGGAGTTTGAAGCTAAGAAATGGTTGAGAAGAGAACAAATTGTTCGCAATTCTGCTGCTCCAAACGCTTATCCAGAATGGCCTGGGGAAAAAATACACATACCGTTGTAATCGGGCGAGTTTCTACTTTCAGATGCAATAGGAATTTTTTGGTTAGGTCAATCCGTTCGCGAGATATGGGAGTTTGAAGACAAGAAATGGTTGAGAAGGCAAAAAATTTTTCGCATTTCTGCTGCTCCAAACGCTTAACAAGAATGGCCTAGGGAAAAAATACACATACCGTTGTAATCGGGCGAGTTTCTACTTTCAGATGCAACAGGAATTTTTGGGTTAGGTCAATCCGTTCGCGAGATATGGGACTTTGAAGCTAAGAAATGGTTGAGAAGAGAACAAATTTTTCGCAATTCTGCTGCTCCAAACGCTTAACCAGAATGGCCTAGGTGAAAAATACACGTACCGTTGTAATCGGGCGAGTTTCTACTTTCAAATGCAATAGGAATTTTTGGGTAAGGTCAATCCGTTCGCGAGATATGGGAGTTTGAAGACAAGAAATGGTTGAGAAGGCACAAAATTTTTCGCAATTCTGCTGCACCAATCGCTTAACCTGAATGGCCTAGGGGAAAAATACACGTACCGTTGTAATCGAGCGAGTTTCTACTTTCACTTACAATAGGAATTTTTGGGTTAGGTCAATCCGTTCGCGAGATATGGGACTTTGAAGTTAAGAAATGGTTGACAAGACAACAAATTTTTCGCACTTCTGCTGCTCCAATCGCTTATCCAGAATGGCCTAGGGGAAAAATACACGCACCGTTGTAATCGGGCGAGTTTCTACTTTCAAATGCAATAGGAATTTTTGGGTTAGGTCAATCCGTTCGCGAGATATGGGACTTTGAAGCTAAGAAATGGTTGAGAAGAGAACAAATTTTTCGCAATTCTGCTGCTCCAAACGCTTAACCAGAATGGCCTAGGGAAAAAATACGCATACCGTTGTAATCGGGCGAGTTTCTACTTTCAAATGCAATAGGAATTTTTGGGATAGGTCAATACGTTCGCGAGATATGGGACTTTGAAGCTAAGAAATGGTTGAGAAGAGAACAAATTTTTCGCAATTCTGCTGCTCCAAACGCTTAACCAGAATGGCCTAGGGAAAAAATACACATACCGTTGTAATCGGACGAGTTTCTACTTTCAGTTACAATAGGAATTTTTGGGTTAGGTCAATCCGTTCGCGAGATATGGGAGTTTGAAGCTACGAAATGGTTGAGAAGACAACAAATTTTTCGCAGTTCTGCTGCCCCAAACGCTTAACCAGAATGGCCCAGGGAAAAAATACGCATACCGTTGTAATCGGACGAGTTTCTACTTTCACTTACAATAGGAATTTTTGGGTTAGGTCAATCCGTTCGCGAGATATGGGACTTTGAAGCTAAGAAATGGTTGAGAAGAGAACAAATTTTTCGCAATTCTGCTGCTCCAAACGCTTAACCAGAATGGCCTGGGGAAAAAATACACATACCGTTGTAATCGGACGATTTTCTACTTTCAGTTACAATAGGAATTTTTGGGTTAGGTCAATCCGTTCGCGAGATATGGGACTTTGAATCTAAGAAATGGTTGACAAGACAACAAATTTTTCGCACTTCTGCTGCTCCAATCGCTTATCCAGAATGGCCTAGGGGAAAAATACACGCACCGTTGTAATCGGGCGAGTTTCTACTTCCAAATGCAATAGGAATTTTTGGGTAAGGTCAATCCGTTCGCGAGATATGGGAGTGTGAAGACAAGAAATGGTTGAGAAGGCAAAAAATTTTTCGCAATTCTGCTGCTCCAAACGCTTAACCAGAATGGCCTGGGGAAAAAATACACATACCGTTGTAATCGGACGATTTTCTACTTTCAGTTACAATAGGAATTTTTGGGTTAGGTCAATCCGTTCGCGAGATATGGGACTTTGAATCTAAGAAATGGTTGACAAGACAACAAATTTTTCGCACTTCTGCTGCTCCAATCGCTTATCCAGAATGGCCTAGGGGAAAAATACACGCACCGTTGTAATCGGGCGAGTTTCTACTTTCAGATGCAACAGGAATTTTTGGGTTAGGTCAATCCGTTCGCGAGATATGGGAGTTTGAAGCTAAGAAATGGTTGAGAGGATAACAGATTTTTCGCAATTCTGCTGCTCCAAACGCTTAACCACAATGGCCTAGGGAAAAAATACACATACCGTTGTGTCGGGCGAGTTTCTACTTTCAGATGCAACAGGAATTTTTGTGTTAGGTCAATCCGTTCGCGAGATATGGGAGTTTGAAGCTAAGAAATGATGGAGAAGACAACAAATTTTTCGCTCTTCTGCTGCTCCAAACGCTTGACCAGAACGGCCCAGGGAAAAAATACACATACCGTTGTAATCGGGCGAGTTTCTACTTTCAGATGCCATAGGAATTTTTGGGTAAGGTCAATCCGTTCGCGAGATATGGGACATTGAAGCTAAGAAATGGTTGAGAAGACAACAAATTTTTCGCACTTCTGCTGCTCCAAGCGCTTAACCAGAATGGCCTTGGGAAAAAAAACTAATACCGTTGTAATCGGACGAGTTTCTACTTTCACTTACAATAGGAATTTTTGGGTTAGGTCAATCCGTTCGCGAGATATGGGACCTTGAAGCTAAGAAATGGTTGACAAGACAACAAATTTTTCGCACTTCTGCTTCTCCAATCGCTTAACCAGAATGGCCTAGCGGAAAAATACATGTACCATTGTAATCGGGCGAGTTTCTACTTTCAAATGCAATAGGAATATTTGTGTTATGTCAATCCGTTCGCGAGATATGGGAGTTTGAAGCTAAGAAATGGTTGTGAAGGCAAAAATTTTTTCGCAATTCTGCTGCTCCAAACGCTTAACCACAATGGACTAGGGAAAAAGTACACATACCGTTGTAATCGGGCGAGTTTCTACTTTCAGATGCAACAGGAATTTTTGGGTTAGGTCAATCCGTTCGCGTGATATGGGAGTTTGAAGCTAAGAAATGGTTGAGAAGACAACAAATTTTTCGCACTTCTGCTGCACCAATCGCTTAACCAGAATGGCCTAGGGGAAAAATACACGTACCGTTGTAATCGGGCGAGTTTCTACTTTCAAATGCAACAGGAATTTTTGTGTTATGTCAATCCGTTCGCGAGATATGGGAGTTTGAAGCCAAGAAATGGTTGAGAAGGCAAAAATTTTTTCGCAAATCGGCTGCACCAAACGCTTAACCAGAATGGCCTAGGGAAAAAATACCCATACCGTTGTAATCGGACAAGTTTCTACTGTCAGACGCAGCAGGAATTTTTGGGTTTGGTGAATCCATTCGCGAGATATGGGACTTTGAAGCTAAGAAATGGTTGAGAAGACAACAAATTTTTCGCACTTCTGCTGCTCCAATCGCTTAACCAGAATGGCCTAGGGGAAAAATACACGTACCGTTGTAATCGGGCGAGTTTCTACTTTCAGATGCCATAGGAATTTTTGGGTTAGGTCAATCCGTTCGCGAGATATGGGACTTTGAAGCTAAGAAATGGTTGACAAGACAACAAATTTTTCGCACTTCTGCTGCACCAAACGCTTAACCAGAATGGCCTAGTGAAAAAATACACATACCGTTGTGTCGGGCGAGTTTCTACTTTCAGATGCAACAGGAATTTTTGGGTTAGGTCAATCGGTTCGCGAGATATGGGAGTTTGAAGCCAAGAAATGGTTGAGAAGGCAAAAATTTTTTCGCAATTCGGCTGCACCAAACGCTTAACCAGAATGGCCTAGGGAAAAAATACCCATACCGTTGTAATCGGACAAGTTTCTACTGTCAGACGCAGCAGGAATTTTTGGGTTTGGTCAATCCGTTCGCGAGATATGGGACTTTGAAGCTAAGAAATGGTTGAGAAGAGAACAGATTTTTCGCAATTCTGCTGCTCCAAACGCTTAACCACAATGGCCTAGGGAAAAAATACACATACCGTTGTGTCGGGCGAGTTTCTACTTTCAGATGCAACAGGAATTTTTGTGTTAGGTCAATCCGTTCGCGAGATATGGGAGTTTGAAGCTAAGAAATGGTCGAGAAGACAACAAATTTTTCGCACTTCTGCTGCTCCAAACGCAAAACCAGAATGGCCCAGGGAAAAAATACACATACCGTTGTAATCGGGCGAGTTTCTACTTTCAGATGCCATGGGAATTTTTGGGTTAGGTCAATCCGTTCGCGAGATATGGGAGTTTGAAGCTAAGAAATGGTTGAGAAGAGAACAGATTTTTCGCAATTCTGCTGCTCCAAACGCTTAACCACAATGGCCTAGGGAAAAAATACACATACCGTTGTGTCGGGCGAGTTTCTACTTTCAGATGCAACAGGAATTTTTGTGTTAGGTCAATCCGTTCGCGTGATATGGGAGTTTGAAGCTAAGAAATGGTTGAGAAGACAACAAATTTTTCCCACTTCTGCTGCACCAATCGCTTAACCAGAATGGCCTAGGGGAAAAATACACGTACCGTTGTAATCGGGCGAGTTTCTACTTTCAAATGCAACAGGAATTTTTGTGTTATGTCAATCCGTTCGCGAGATATGGGAGTTTGAAGCCAAGAAATGGTTGAGAAGGCAAAAATTTTTTCGCAAATCGGCTGCACCAAACGCTTAACCAGAATGGCCTAGGGAAAAAATACCCATACCGTTGTAATCGGACAAGTTTCTACTGTCAGACGCAGCAGGAATTTTTGGGTTTGGTGAATCCATTCGCGAGATATGGGACTTTGAAGCTAAGAAATGGTTGAGAAGACAACAAATTTTTCGCACTTCTGCTGCTCCAATCGCTTAACCAGAATGGCCTAGGGGAAAAATACACGTACCGTTGTAATCGGGCGAGTTTCTACTTTCAGATGCCATAGGAATTTTTGGGTTAGGTCAATCCGTTCGCGAGATATGGGACTTTGAAGCTAAGAAATGGTTGACAAGACAACAAATTTTTCGCACTTCTGCTGCACCAAACGCTTAACCAGAATGGCCTAGTGAAAAAATACACATACCGTTGTGTCGGGCGAGTTTCTACTTTCAGATGCAACAGGAATTTTTGGGTTAGGTCAATCGGTTCGCGAGATATGGGAGTTTGAAGCCAAGAAATGGTTGAGAAGGCAAAAATTTTTTCGCAATTCGGCTGCACCAAACGCTTAACCAGAATGGCCTAGGGAAAAAATACCCATACCGTTGCAATCGGACAAGTTTCTACTGTCAGACGCAGCAGGAATTTTTGGGTTTGGTCAATCCGTTCGCGAGATATGGGACTTTGAAGCTAAGAAATGGTTGAGAAGAGAACAGATTTTTCGCAATTCTGCTGCTCCAAACGCTTAACCACAATGGCCTAGGGAAAAAATACACATACCGTTGTGTCGGGCGAGTTTCTACTTTCAGATGCAACAGGAATTTTTGTGTTAGGTCAATCCGTTCGCGAGATATGGGAGTTTGAAGCTAAGAAATGGTCGAGAAGACAACAAATTTTTCGCACTTCTGCTGCTCCAAACGCAAAACCAGAATGGCCCAGGGAAAAAATACACATACCGTTGTAATCGGGCGAGTTTCTACTTTCAGATGCCATGGGAATTTTTGGGTTAGGTCAATCCGTTCGCGAGATATGGGAGTTTGAAGCTAAGAAATGGTTGAGAAGAGAACAGATTTTTCGCAATTCTGCTGCTCCAAACGCTTATCCACAATGGCCTAGGGAAAAAATACACATACCGTTGTTTCGGGCGAGTTTCTACTTTCAAATGCAATAGGAATTTTTGGGTTAGGTCAATCCGTTCGCGAGATATGGGAGTTTGAAGCTAAGAAATGGTTGAGAAGATAACAGATTTTTCGCAATTCTGCTGCTCCAAACGCTTAACCACAATGGCCTAGGGGAAAAATACACATACCGTTGTTTCGGGCGAGTTTCTACTTTCAGATGCAACAGGAATTTTTGAGTTAGGTCAATCGGTTCGCGAGATATGGGAGTTTGAAGCCAAGAAATGGTTGAGAAGGCAAAAATTTTTTCGCAATTCGGCTGCACCAAACGCTTAACCAGAATGGCCTAGGGAAAAAATACCCATACCGTTGTAATCGGACAAGTTTCTACTGTCAGACGCAGCAGGAATTTTAGGGTTTGGTCAATCCGTTCGCGAGATATGGGACTTTGAAGCTAAGAAATGGTTGAGAAGACAACAAATTTTTCGCACTTCTGCTGCACCAATCGCTTAACCAGAATGGCCTAGGGGAAAAATACACGTACCGTTGTAATCGGGCGAGTTTCTACTTTCAAATGCAACAGGAATTTTTGTGTTATGTCAATCCGTTCGCGAGATATGGGTGTTTGAAGCCAAGAAATGGTTGAGAAGACAACAAATTTTTCGCATTTCTGCTGCTACAAACGCTTAACCACAATGGACTAGGGAAAAAATACATATACCGTTGTAATCGGGCGAGTTTCTGCTTTCAGCTGCAACAGGAATTTTTGGGTTAGGTCAATCCGTTCGCGTGATATGGGAGTTTGAAGCTAAGAAATGGTTGAGAAGACAACAAGTTTTTCGCATTTCTGCTGCTCCAAACGCTTAACCAGAATGGCCCAGGGAAAAAATACACGTACCGTTGTAACCGAGCGAGTTTCTACTTTCAAATGCAATAGGAATTTTTGGGTTTGGTCAATCCGTTCGCGAGATATGGGAGTTTGAAGCTAAGAAATGGTTGAGAAGAGAACAGATTTTTCGCAATTCTGCTGCTCCAAACGCTTATCCACAATGGCCTAGGGAAAAAATACACATACCGTTGTTTCGGGCGAGTTTCTACTTTCAGATGCAACAGGAATTTTTGAGTTAGGTCAATCGGTTCGCGAGATATGGGAGTTTGAAGCCAAGAAATGGTTGAGAAGGCAAAAATTTGTTCGCAATTCGGCTGCACCAAACGCTTAACCAGAATGGCCTAGGGAAAAAATACCCATACCGTTGTAATCGGACAAGTTTCTACTGTCAGACGCAGCAGGAATTTTTGGGTTTGGTCAATCCGTTCGCGAGATATGGGACTTTGAAGCTAAGAAATGGTTGAGAAGACAACAAATTTTTCGCACTTCTGCTGCACCAATCGCTTAACCAGAATGGCCTAGGGGAAAAATACACGTACCGTTGTAATCGGGCGAGTTTCTACTTTCAAATGCAACAGGAATTTTTGTGTTATGTCAATCCGTTCGCGAGATATGGGTGTTTGAAGCCAAGAAATGGTTGAGAAGACAACCAATTTTTCGCATTTCTGCTGCTACAAACGCTTAACCACAATGGACTAGGGAAAAAATACATATACCGTTGTAATCGGGCGAGTTTCTGCTTTCAGCTGCAACAGGAATTTTTGGGTTAGGTCAATCCGTTCGCGTGATATGGGAGTTTGAAGCTAAGAAATGGTTGAGAAGACAACAAGTTTTTCGCATTTCTGCTGCTCCAAACGCTTAACCAGAATGGCCCAGGGAAAAAATACACGTACCGTTGTAATCGAGCGAGTTTCTACTTTCAAATGCAATAGGAATTTTTGGGTTTGGTCAATCCGTTCGCGAGATATGGGAGTTTGAAGCTAAGAAATGGTTGAGAAGAGAACAGATTTTTCGC
The DNA here is from genome assembly GCF_051014685.1 of Ptiloglossa arizonensis. Classification (NCBI taxonomy): domain Eukaryota; kingdom Metazoa; phylum Arthropoda; class Insecta; order Hymenoptera; family Colletidae; genus Ptiloglossa; species Ptiloglossa arizonensis. The sequence continues at coordinate 106,751 of NW_027479412.1, forward strand.
AATTCTGCTGCTCCAAACGCTTATCCACAATGGCCTAGGGAAAAAATACACATACCGTTGTTTCGGGCGAGTTTCTACTTTCAGATGCAACAGGAATTTTTGAGTTAGGTCAATCGGTTCGCGAGATATGGGAGTTTGAAGCCAAGAAATGGTTGAGAAGGCAAAAATTTTTTCGCAATTCGGCTGCACCAAACGCTTAACCAGAATGGCCTAGGGAAAAAATACCCATACCGTTGTAATCGGACAAGTTTCTACTGTCAGACGCAGCAGGAATTTTTGGGTTTGGTCAATCCGTTCGCGAGATATGGGACTTTGAAGCTAAGAAATGGTTGAGAAGACAACAAATTTTTCGCATTTCTGCTGCTACAAACGCTTAACCACAATGGACTAGGGAAAAAATACATATACCGTTGTAATCGGGCGAGTTTCTGCTTTCAGCTGCAACAGGAATTTTTGGGTTAGGTCAATCCGTTCGCGTGATATGGGAGTTTGAAGCTAAGAAATGGTTGAGAAGACAACAAATTTTTCGCAATTCTGCGGCTCCAAACGCTTAACCAGAATGGCCTAGGGAAAAAATACGCATACCTTTGTAATCGGGCGAGTTTCTACTTTCAGATGCAAGAGGAATTTTTGGGTTAGGTCAATCCGTTCGCGAGATATGGGAGTTTGAAGCTAAGAAATGGTTGAGACGACATCAAATTTTTGGCAGTTCTGCTGCCCCAAACGCTTAACCAGATTGGCCCAGGGAAAAAATACGCACACCGTTGTAATCGGACGAGTTTCTACTTTCACTTACAATAGGAATTTTTGGGTTAGGTCAATCCGTTCGCGAGATATGGGACTTTGAAGCTAAGAAATGGTTGACAAGACAACAAATTTTTCGCACTTCTGCTGCTCCAATCGCTTATCCAGAACGGCCTAGGGGAAAAATACACGCACCGTTGTAATCGGGCGAGTTTCTACTTTCAAATGCAATAGCAATTTTTGGGTTAGGTCAATCCGTTCGCGAGATATGGGACTTTGAAGCTAAGAAATGGTTGAGAAGAGAACAAATTTTTCGCAATTCTGCTGCTCCAAACGCTTAACCAGAATGGCCTAGGGAAAAAATACACATTCCGTTGTAATCGGGTGAGTTTCTGCTTTCAGATGCAATAGGAATTTTTGGGTTAGGTCAATCCGTTCGCGAGATATGGGAGTTTGAAGACACGAAATGGTTGAGAAAGCTAAATATTTTTCGCAATTCTCCTGCTCCAAACACTTAACCAGAATGGCCTAGGGAAAAAATGCACATACCGTTGTAATCGGGCGAGATTCTACTTTCAGATGCAGTAGGAATTTTTGGGTTATGTCAATCCGTTCGCGAGATATGGCACTTTGAAGCCAAGAAATGGTTGAGAAGGCCAAAAATTTTTCGCAATTCTGCTGCTCCAAACGCTTAACCAGTATGGCCTAGGGAAAAAATAGAAATACCGTTGTAATCGGGCGAGTTTCTACTTTCAGATGCAATAGGAATTTTTGGGTTAGGTCAATCCGTTCGCGAGATATGGGAGTTTGAAGACACGAAATGGTTGAGAAGGCAAAAAATTTTTCGCAATTCTGCTGCTCCAAACGCTTAACCAGAATGGCCTAGTGAAAAAATACACATACCGTTGTAATCGGGCGAGTTTCTACTTTCAGATGCAATAGGAATTTTTGGGTTAGGTCAATCCGTTCGCGAGATATGGGAGTTTGAAGCCAAGAAATGATAGAGAAGCCAAAAATTTTTCACAATTCTGCTGCTCCAAACGCTTAACCAGAATAGCCTAGGGAAAAAATACACATACCGTTGTAATCGGGCGAGTTTCTACTTTCAGATGCAATAGGAATTTTTGGGTTATGTCAATCCGTTCGCGAGATATGGCACTTTGAAGCCAAGAAATGGTTGAGAAGGTGAACAATTTTTCGCAATTCTGCTGCTCCAAACGCTTAACCAGAATGGCCTAGGGAAAAAATACACTTACCGCTGTAATCGGGCGAGTTTCTACTTTCAGATGCAATAGGAATTTTTGAGTTAGGTCAATCCGTTCGCGAGATATGGGAGTTTGGAGCCAAGAAATGGTAGAGAAGGCAAAAAATTTTTCACAATTCTGCTGCTCCAAACGCTTAACCAGAATGGCCTAGGAAAAAAATACACATACCGTTGTAATGGGGCGAGTTTCTACTTTCAGATGCAATAGGAATTTTTGGGTTAGGTCAATCCGTTCGCGAGATATGGGAGTTTAAAGACACGAAATGGTTGAGAAGGCTAAATATTTTTCGCAATTCTCCTGCTCCAAACACTTAACCAGAATGGCCTAGGGAAAAAATGCACATACCGTTGTAATCGGGCGAGATTCTACTTTCAGATGCAGTAGGAATTTTTGGGTTATGTCAATCCGTTCGCGAGATATGGCACTTTGAAGCCAAGAAATGGTTGAGAAGGCAAAAATTTGTTCGCAATTCGGCTGCACCAAACGCTTAACCAGAATGGCCTAGGGAAAAAATACCCATACCGTTGTAATCGGACAAGTTTCTACTGTCAGACGCAGCAGGAATTTTTGGGTTTGGTCAATCCGTTCGCGAGATATGGGACTTTGAAGCTAAGAAATGGTTGAGAAGACAACAAATTTTTCGCACTTCTGCTGCACCAATCGCTTAACCAGAATGGCCTAGGGGAAAAATACACGTACCGTTGTAATCGGGCGAGTTTCTACTTTCAAATGCAACAGGAATTTTTGTGTTATGTCAATCCGTTCGCGAGATATGGGTGTTTGAAGCCAAGAAATGGTTGAGAAGACAACCAATTTTTCGCATTTCTGCTGCTACAAACGCTTAACCACAATGGACTAGGGAAAAAATACATATACCGTTGTAATCGGGCGAGTTTCTGCTTTCAGCTGCAACAGGAATTTTTGGGTTAGGTCAATCCGTTCGCGTGATATGGGAGTTTGAAGCTAAGAAATGGTTGAGAAGACAACAAGTTTTTCGCATTTCTGCTGCTCCAAACGCTTAACCAGAATGGCCCAGGGAAAAAATACACGTACCGTTGTAATCGAGCGAGTTTCTACTTTCAAATGCAATAGGAATTTTTGGGTTTGGTCAATCCGTTCGCGAGATATGGGAGTTTGAAGCTAAGAAATGGTTGAGAAGAGAACAGATTTTTCGCAATTCTGCTGCTCCAAACGCTTATCCACAATGGCCTAGGGAAAAAATACACATACCGTTGTTTCGGGCGAGTTTCTACTTTCAGATGCAACAGGAATTTTTGAGTTAGGTCAATCGGTTCGCGAGATATGGGAGTTTGAAGCCAAGAAATGGTTGAGAAGGCAAAAATTTTTTCGCAATTCGGCTGCACCAAACGCTTAACCAGAATGGCCTAGGGAAAAAATACCCATACCGTTGTAATCGGACAAGTTTCTACTGTCAGACGCAGCAGGAATTTTTGGGTTTGGTCAATCCGTTCGCGAGATATGGGACTTTGAAGCTAAGAAATGGTTGAGAAGACAACAAATTTTTCGCACTTCTGCTGCACCAATCGCTTAACCAGAATGGCCTAGGGGAAAAATACACGTACCGTTGTAATCGGGCGAGTTTCTACTTTCAAATGCAACAGGAATTTTTGTGTTATGTCAATCCGTTCGCGAGATATGGGTGTTTGAAGCCAAGAAATGGTTGAGAAGACAACAAATTTTTCGCATTTCTGCTGCTACAAACGCTTAACCACAATGGACTAGGGAAAAAATACATATACCGTTGTAATCGGGCGAGTTTCTGCTTTCAGCTGCAACAGGAATTTTTGGGTTAGGTCAATCCGTTCGCGTGATATGGGAGTTTGAAGCTAAGAAATGGTTGAGAAGACAACAAGTTTTTCGCATTTCTGCTGCTCCAAACGCTTAACCAGAATGGCCCAGGGAAAAAATACACGTACCGTTGTAATCGAGCGAGTTTCTACTTTCAAATGCAATAGGAATTTTTGGGTTTGGTCAATCCGTTCGCGAGATATGGGACTTTGAAGCTAAGAAATGGTTGAGAAGACAACAAATTTTTCGCATTTCTGCTGCTACAAACGCTTAACCTAAATGGACTAGGGAAAAAATACATATACCGTTGTAATCGGGCGAGTTTCTGCTTTCAGCTGCAACAGGAATTTTTGGGTTAGGTCAATCCGTTCGCGTGATATGGGAGTTTGAAGCTAAGAAATGGTTGAGAAGACAACAAATTTTTCGCAATTCTGCGGCTCCAAACGCTTAACCAGAATGGCCTAGGGAAAAAATACGCATACCTTTGTAATCGGGCGAGTTTCTACTTTCAGATGCAAGAGGAATTTTTGGGTTAGGTCAATCCGTTCGCGAGATATGGGAGTTTGAAGCTAAGAAATGGTTGAGACGACATCAAATTTTTCGCAGTTCTGCTGCCCCAAACGCTTAACCAGATTGGCCCAGGGAAAAAATACGCACACCGTTGTAATCGGACGAGTTTCTACTTTCACTTACAATAGGAATTTTTGGGTTAGGTCAATCCGTTCGCGAGATATGGGACTTTGAAGCTAAGAAATGGTTGACAAGACAACAAATTTTTCGCACTTCTGCTGCTCCAATCGCTTATCCAGAACGGCCTAGGGGAAAAATACACGCACCGTTGTAATCGGGCGAGTTTCTACTTTCAAATGCAATAGCAATATTTGGGTTAGGTCAATCCGTTCGCGAGATATGGGACTTTGAAGCTAAGAAATGGTTGAGAAGAGAACAAATTTTTCGCAATTCTGCTGCTCCAAACGCTTAACCAGAATGGCCTAGGGAAAAAATACACATTCCGTTGTAATCGGGTGAGTTTCTGCTTTCAGATGCAATAGGAATTTTTGGGTTAGGTCAATCCGTTCGCGAGATATGGGAGTTTGAAGACACGAAATGGTTGAGAAAGCTAAATATTTTTCGCAATTCTCCTGCTCCAAACACTTAACCAGAATGGCCTAGGGAAAAAATGCACATACCGTTGTAATCGGGCGAGATTCTACTTTCAGATGCAGTAGGAATTTTTGGGTTATGTCAATCCGTTCGCGAGATATGGCACTTTGAAGCCAAGAAATGGTTGAGAAGGCCAAAAATTTTTCGCAATTCTGCTGCTCCAAACGCTTAACCAGTATGGCCTAGGGAAAAAATAGAAATACCGTTGTAATCGGGCGAGTTTCTACTTTCAGATGCAATAGCAATTTTTGGGTTAGGTCAATCCGTTCGCGAGATATGGGAGTTTGAAGACACGAAATGGTTGAGAAGGCAAAAAATTTTTCGCAATTCTGCTGCTCCAAACGCTTAACCAGAATGGCCTAGTGAAAAAATACACATACCGTTGTAATCGGGCGAGTTTCTACTTTCAGATGCAATAGGAATTTTTGGGTTAGGTCAATCCGTTCGCGAGATATGGGAGTTTGAAGACAAGAAATGGTTGAGAAGGCAAAAAACTTTTCGCAATTCTGCTGCTCCAAACGCTTAACCAGAATGGCCTAGGGAAAAAATACACATACCGTTGTAATCGGGCGAGTTTCTTCTTTCAGATGCAATAGGAATTTTTGGGTTAGGTCAATCCGTTCGCGAGATATGGGAGTTTGGAGGCAAGAAATGGTAGAGAAGGCAAAAAATTTTTCACAATTCTGCTGCTCCAAACGCTTAACCAGAATGGCCTAGGAAAAAAATACACATACCGTTGTAATCGGGCGAGTTTCTACTTTCAGATGCAATAGGAATTTTTGGGTTAGGTCAATCCGTTCGCGAGATATGGGAGTTTGAAGACAAGAAATGGTTGAGAAGGAAAAAAACTTTTCGCAATTCTGCTCCTCCAAACGCTTAACCAGAATGGCCTCGGGAAAAAATACACATACCGATGTAATGGGGCGAGTTTCTACTTTCAGATGCAATAGGAATTTTTGGGTTAGGTCAATCCGTTCGCGAGATATGGGAGTTTGAAGACACGAAATGGTTGAGAAGGCTAAATATTTTTCGCAATTCTCCTGCTCCAAACGCTTAACCAGAATGGCCTAGGGAAAAAATACACATACCGTTGTAATCGGGCGAGATTCTACTTTCAGATGCAATAGGAATTTTTGGGTTAGGTCAATCCGTTCGCAAGATATTGGAGTTTGAAGCCAAGAAATGGTTGAGAAGGTGAACAATTTTTCGCAATTCTGCTGCTTCAAACGCTTAACCAGAATGGCCTAGGAACAAAATACTCATACCGTTGTAATCGGGCGAGTTTCTACTTTCAGATGCAATGGGAATTTTGGGTTAGGTCAATCCGTTCGCGAGATATGGGAGTTTGAAGACAAGAAATGGTTGAGAAGGCTAAAAACTTTTCGCAATTCTGCTGCTCCAAACGCTTAACCAGAATGGCCTAGGGAAAAAATACACATACCGTTGTAATCGGGCGAGTTTCTACTTTCAGATGCAATAGGAATTTTTGGGTTAGTTCAATCCGTTCGCGAGATATGGGAGTTTGAAGCCAAGAAATGGTAGAGAAGGCAAAAAATTTTTCACAATTCTGCTGCTCCAAACGCTTAACCAGAATGGCCTAGGGAAAAAATACACTTACCGTTGTAATCGGGCGAGTTTCTACTTTCAGATGCAATAGGAATTTTTGGGTTATGTCAATCCGTTCGCGAGATATGGCACTTTGAAGCCAAGAAATGGTTGAGAAGGCAAAAAATTTTTCGCAATTCTGCTGCTCCAAACGCTTAAGCAAAATGGCCTAGGGAAAAAATACACATACCGTTGTAACCGGGCGAGTTTCTACTTTCAGATGCAATAGGAATTTTTGGGTTAGGTCAATCGGTTCGCGAGATATGGGAGTTTGGAGCCAAGAAATGGTAGAGAAGGCAAAAAATTTTTCACAATTCTGCTGCTCCAAACGCTTAACCAGAATGGCCTAGGGAAAAAATACACATACCGTTGTAATCGGGCGAGTTTCTACTTCCAGATGCAATAGGAATTTTTGGGTTAGGTCAATCCGTTCGCGAGATATGGGAGTTTGAAGACAAGAAATGGTTGTGAAGGAAAAAAATTTCTCGCAATTCTGCTGCTCCAAACGCTTAACCAGAATGGCCTCGGGAAAAAATACACATACTGTTGTAATGGGGCGAGTTTCTACTTTCAGATGCAATAGGAATTTTTGGGTTAGGTCAATCCGTTCGCGAGATATGGAGTTTGAAGGCACGAAATGGTTGAGAAGGCTAAATATTTTTCGCAATTCTCCTGCTCCAAACGCTGAACCAGAATGGCCTAGGGAAAAAATACACATACCGTTGTCATCGGGCGAGTTTCTACTTTCAGATGCAATATGAATTTTTGGGTTAGGTCAATCCGTTCGAGAGATATGGGAGTTTGAAGACACGAAATGGTTGAGAAGGCAAAAAATTTTTCGCACTTCTGCTGCTCCAAACGCTTAACCAGAATGGCCTAAGGGAAAAATACACGTACCGTTGTAATCGGGCGAGTTTCTACTTTCAGATGCAATAGGAATTTTTGGGTTATTTCAATCCATTCGCGAGCTATGAGAGTTTGCAGACAAGAAATGGTTGAGAAGGCAAGAAATTTTTCGCAATTCTGCTGCTCCAAACGCTTAACCAGAATGGCCTAGGGAAAAAATACACATACCGTTATAATCGGGCGAGTTTCTACTTTCAGATGCAATAGGAATCTTTGGGTTAGGTCAATCCGTTCGCGAGATATGGGACTTTGAAGCCAAGAAATGGTTGAGAAGGCAAAAAATTTTTCGCAATTCTGCTGCTCCAAACGCTTAACCAGAATGGCCTAGGGAAAAAATACAAATACCGTTGTAATGGGGCGAGTTTCTACTTTCAGATGCAATAGGAATTTTTGGGTTAGGTCAATCCGTTCGCGAGATATGGAGTTTGAAGGCACGAAATGGTTGAGAAGGCTAAATATTTTTCCCAATTCTCCTGCTCCAAACGCTTAACCAGAATGGCCTAGGGAAAAAATACACATACCGTTGTAATCGGGCGAGATTCTACTTTCAGATGCAATAGGAATTTTTGGGTTAGGTCAATCCGTTCGCAAGATATTGGAGTTTGAAGCCAAGAAATGGTTGAGAAGGTGAACAATTTTTCGCAATTCTGCTGCTTCAAACGCTTAACCAGAATGGCCTAGGAACAAAATACTCATACCGTTGTAATCGGGCGAGTTTCTACTTTCAGATGCAATAGGAATTTTGGGTTAGGTCAATCCGTTCGCGAGATATGGGAGTTTGAAGACAAGAAATGGTTGAGAAGGCTAAAAACTTTTCGCAATTCTGCTGCTCCAAACGCTTAACCAGAATGGCCTAGGGAGAAAATACACATACCGTTGTAATCGGGCGAGTTTCTACTTCCAGATGCAATAGGAATTTTTGGGTTAGGTCAATCCGTTCGCGAGATATGGGAGTTTGAAGACAAGAAATGGTTGAGAAGGCTAAATATTTTTCGCAATTCTCCTGCTCCAAACGCTTAACCAGAATGGCCTAGGGAAAAAATACACATACCGTTGTCATCGGGCGAGTTTCTACTTTCAGATGCAATATGAATTTTTGGGTTAGGTCAATCCGTTCGAGAGATATGGGAGTTTGAAGACACGAAATGGTTGAGAAGGCAAAAAATTTTTCGCACTTCTGCTGCTCCAAACGCTTAACCAGAATGGCCTAAGGGAAAAATACACGTACCGTTGTAATCGGGCGAGTTTCTACTTTCAGATGCAATAGGAATTTTTGGGTTATTTCAATCCATTCGCGAGCTATGAGAGTTTGCAGACAAGAAATGGTTGAGAAGGCAAGAAATTTTTCGCAATTCTGCTGCTCCAAACGCTTAACCAGAATGGCCTAGGGAAAAAATACACATACCGTTATAATCGGGCGAGTTTCTACTTTCAGATGCAATAGGAATCTTTGGGTTAGGTCAATCCGTTCGCGAGATATGGGACTTTGAAGCCAAGAAATGGTTGAGAAGGCAAAAAATTTTTCGCAATTCTGCTGCTCCAAACGCTTAACCAGAATGGCCTAGGGAAAAAATACACATACCGTTGTAATGGGGCGAGTTTCTACTTTCGGATGCAATAGGAATTTTTGGGTTAGGTCAATCCGTTCGCGAGATATGGAGTTTGAAGGCACGAAATGGTTGAGAAGGCTAAATATTTTTCCCAATTCTCCTGCTCCAAACGCTTAACCAGAATGGCCTAGGGAAAAAATACACATACCGTTGTAATCGGGCGAGATTCTACTTTCAGATGCAATAGGAATTTTTGGGTTAGGTCAATCCGTTCGCGAGATATTGGAGTTTGAAGCCAAGAAATGGTTGAGAAGGTGAACAATTTTTCGCAATTCTGCTGCTTCAAACGCTTAACCAGAATGGCCTAGGAACAAAATACTCATACCGTTGTAATCGGGCGAGTTTCTACTTTCAGATGCAATAGGAATTTTGGGTTAGGTCAATCCGTTCGCGAGATATGGGAGTTTGAAGACAAGAAATGGTTGAGAAGGCTAAAAACTTTTCGCAATTCTGCTGCTCCAAACGCTTAACCAGAATGGCCTAGGGAAAAAATACACATACCGTTGTAATCGGGCGAGTTTCTACTTTCAGATGCAATAGGAATTTTTGGGTTAGGTCAATCCGTTCGCGAGATATGGGAGTTTGAAGCCAAGAAATGGTAGAGAAGGCAAAAAATTTTTCACAATTCTGCTGCTCCAAACGCTTAACCAGAATGGCCTAGGGAAAAAATACACTTACCGTTGTAATCGGGCGAGTTTCTACTTTCAGATGCAATAGGAATTTTTGGGTTATGTCAATCCGTTCGCGAGATAAGGCACTTTGAAGCCAAGAAATGGTTGAGAAGGCAAAAAATTTTTCGCAATTCTGCTGCTCCAAACGCTTAACCAAAATGGCCTAGGGAAAAAATACACATACCGTTGTAACCGGGCGAGTTTCTACTTTCAGATGCAATAGGAATTTTTGGGTTAGGTCAATCCGTTCGCGAGATATGGGAGTTTGGAGCCAAGAAATGGTAGAGAAGGCAAAAAATTTTTCACAATTCTGCTGCTCCAAACGCTTAACCAGAATGGCCTAGGGAAAAAATACACATACCGTTGTAATCGGGCGAGTTTCTACTTCCAGATGCAATAGGAATTTTTTGGTTAGGTCAATCCGTTCGCGAGATATGGAGTTTGAAGGCACGAAATGGTTGAGAAGGCTAAATATTTTTCGCAATTCTCCTGCTCCAAACGCTTAACCAGAATGGCCTAGGGAAAAAATACACATACCGTTGTCATCGGGCGAGTTTCTACTTTCAGATGCAATATGAATTTTTGGGTTAGGTCAATCCGTTCGAGAGATATGGGAGTTTGAAGACACGAAATGGTTGAGAAGGCAAAAAATTTTTCGCACTTCTGCTGCTCCAAACGCTTAACCAGAATGGCCTAAGGGAAAAATACACGTACCGTTGTAATCGGGCGAGTTTCTACTTTCAGATGCAATAGGAATTTTTGGGTTATTTCAATCCATTCGCGAGCTATGAGAGTTTGCAGACAAGAAATGGTTGAGAAGGCAAGAAATTTTTCGCAATTCTGCTGCTCCAAACGCTTAACCAGAATGGCCTAGGGAAAAAATACACATACCGTTATAATCGGGCGAGTTTCTACTTTCAGATGCAATAGGAATCTTTGGGTTAGGTCAATCCGTTCGCGAGATATGGGACTTTGAAGCCAAGAAATGGTTGAGAAGGCAAAAAATTTTTCGCAATTCTGCTGCTCCAAACGCTTATCCAGAATGGCCTAGTGAAAAAATACACATACCGTTGTAATCGGGCGAGTTTCTACTTTCAGATGCAATAGGAATTTTTGAGTTAGGTCAATCCGTTCGCGAGATATGGGAGTTTGGAGCCAAGAAATGGTAGAGAAGGCAAAAAATTTTTCACAATTCTGCTGCTCCAAACGCTTAACCAGAATGGCCTAGGGAAAAAATACACATACCGTTGTAATCGGGCCAGTTTCTACTTTCAGATGCAATAGGAATTTTTGGGTTATGTCAATCCGTTCGCGAGATATGGGAGTTTGAAGACAAGAAATGGTTGAGAAGGCAAAAAAATTTCTCGCAATTCTGCTGCTCCAAACGCTTAACCAGAATGGCCTCGGGAAAAAATACACATACCGTTGTAATGGGGCGAGTTTCTACTTTCGGATGCAATAGGAATTTTTGGGTTAGGTCAATCCGTTCGCGAGATATGGAGTTTGAAGGCACGAAATGGTTGAGAAGGCTAAATATTTTTGGCAATTCTCCTGCTCCAAACGCTTAACCAGAATGGCCTAGGGACAAAATACACATACCGTTGTCATCGGGCGAGTTTCTACTTTCAGATGCAATATGAATTTTTGGGTTAGGTCAATCCGTTCGAGAGATATGGGAGTTTGAAGACACGAAATGGTTGAGAAGGCAAAAAATTTTTCGCACTTCTGCTGCTCCAAACGCTTAACCAGAATGGCCTAAGGGAAAAATACACGTACCGTTGTAATCGGGCGAGTTTCTACTTTCAGATGCAATAGGAATTTTTGGGTTATTTCAATCCATTCGCGAGCTATGAGAGTTTGCAGACAAGAAATGGTTGAGAAGGCAAGAAATTTTTCGCAATTCTGCTGCTCCAAACGCTTAACCAGAATGGCCTAGGGAAAAAATACACATACCGTTGTAATCGGGCGAGTTTCTACTTCCAGATGCAATAGGAATTTTTGGGATAGGTCAATCCGTTCGCGAGATATGGGAGTTTGAAGACAAGAAATGGTTGAGAAGGAAAAAAATTTCTCGCAATTCTGCTGCTCCAAACGCTTAACCAGAATGGCCTAGGGAAAAAATACAAATACCGTTGTAATCGGGCGAGTTTCTACTTTCAGATGCAATAGGAATTTTTGGGTTAGGTCAATCCGTTCGCGAGATATGGAGCTTGAAGGCACGAAATGGTTGAGAAGGCTAAATATTTTTCGCAATTCTCCTGCTCCAAACGCTTAACCAGAATGGCCTAGGGAAAAAATACACATACCGTTGTCATCGGGCGAGTTTCTACTTTCAGATGCAATATGAATTTTTGGGTTAGGTCAATCCGTTCGAGAGATATGGGAGTTTGAAGACACGAAATGGTTGAGAAGGCAAAAAATTTTTCGCACTTCTGCTGCTCCAAACGCTTAACCAGAATGGCCTAAGGGAAAAATACACGTACCGTTGGAATCGGGCGAGTTTCTACTTTCAGATGCAATAGGAATTTTTGGGTTATTTCAATCCATTCGCGAGCTATGAGAGTTTGCAGACAAGAAATGGTTGAGAAGGCAAGAAATTTTTCGCAATTCTGCTGCTCCAAACGCTTAACCAGAATGGCCTAGGGAAAAAATACACATACCGTTATAATCGGGCGAGTTTCTACTTTCAGATGCAATAGGAATCTTTGGGTTAGGTCAATCCGTTCGCGAGATATGGGACTTTGAAGCCAAGAAATGGTTGAGAAGACAAAAAATTTTTCGCAATTCTGCTGCTCCAAACGCTTAACCAGAATGGCCTAGGGAAAAAATACAAATACCGTTGTAATCGGGCGAGTTTCTACTTTCAGATGCAATAGGAATTTTTGGGTTAGGTCAATCCGTTCGCGAGATATGGAGTTTGAAGACACGAAATGGTTGAGAAGGCTAAATATTTTTCGCAATTCTCCTGCTCCAGACGCTTAACCAGAATGGCCTAGGGAAAAAATACACATACCGTTGTAATCGGGCGAGTTTCTACTTTCAGATGCAATATGAATTTTTGGGTTAGGTCAATCCGTTCGAGAGATATGGGAGTTTGAAGACACGAAATGGTTGAGAAGGCAAAAAATTTTTCACAATTCTGCTGCTCCAAACGTTTAACCAGAATGGCCTAGGGAAAAAATACACATACCGTTGTAATCGGGCGAGTTGCTACTTTCAGATGCAATAGGAATTTTTGGGTTGTGTCAATCCGTTCGCGAGATATGGGACTTTGAAGCCAAGAAATGGTTGAGAAGGCAAAAAATTTTTCGCAATTCTGCTGCTCCAATCGCTTAACCAGAATGGCCTAGGGAAAAAATAGAAATACCGTTGTAATCGGTCGAGTTTCTACTTTCAGATGCAATAGGAATTTTTGGGTTAGGTCAATCCGTTCGCGAGATATGGGAGTTTGAAGACAAGAAATGGTTGAGAAGGCAAAAAATTTTTCGCTATTCTCCTGCTCCAAACGCTTATCCAGAATGGCCTAGTGAAAAAATACACATACCGTTGTAATCGGGCGAGTTTCTACTTTCACATGCAATAGGAATTTTTGAGTTAGGTCAATCCGTTCGCGAGATATGGGAGTTTGGAGCCAAGAAATGGTAGAGAAGGCAAAAAATTTTTCACAATTCTGCTGCTCCAAACGCTTAACCAGAATGGCCTAGGGAAAAAATACACATACCGTTGTAATCGGGCGAGTTTCTACTTTCAGATGCAATAGGAATTTTTGGGTTATGTCAATCCGTTCGCGAGATATGGGAGTTTGAAGACAAGAAATGGTTGAGAAGGCAAAAAACTTTTCGCAATTCTGCTGCTCCAAACGCTTAACCAGAATGGCCTAGGGAAAAAATACACATACCGTTGTAATCGGGCGAGTTGCTACTTTCAGATGCAATAGGAATTTTTGGGTTGTGTCAATCCGTTCGCGAGATATGGGACTTTGAAGCCAAGAAATGGTTGAGAAGGCAAAAAATTTTTCGCAATTCTGCTGCTCCAATCGCTTAACCAGAATGGCCTAGGGAAAAAATAGAAATACCGTTGTAATCGGTCGAGTTTCTACTTTCAGATGCAATAGGAATTTTTGGGTTAGGTCGATCCGTTCGCGAGATATGGGAGTTTGAAGACAAGAAATGGTTGAGAAGGCAAAAAATTTTTCGCTATTCTCCTGCTCCAAACGCTTATCCAGTATGGCCTAGTGAAAAAATACACATACCGTTGTAATCGGGCGAGTTTCTACTTTCAGATGCAATAGGAATTTTTGGGTTATGTCAATCCGTTCGCGAGATATGGGAGTTTGAAGACAAGAAATGGTTGAGAAGGCAAAAAACTTTTCGCAATTCTGCTGCTCCAAACGCTTAACCAGAATGGCCTAGGGAAAAAATACACATACCGTTGTAATCGGGCGAGTTTCTACTTTCAGATGCAATAGGAATTTTTGGGTTAGGTCAATCCGTTCGCGAGATATGGGAGTTTGGAGCCAAGAAATGGTAGAGAAGGCAAAAAATTTTTCACAATTCTGCTGCTCCAAACGCTTAACCAGAATTGCCTAGGGAAAAAATACACATACCGTTGTAATCGGGCGAGTTTCTACTTTCAGATGCAATAGGAATTTTTGGGTTAGGTCAATCCGTTCGCGAGATATGGGAGTTTGAAGACAAGAAATGGTTGAGAAGGAAAAAAACTTTTCGCAATTCTGCTGCTCCAAACTCTTAACCAGAATGGCCTAGGGAAAAAATACACATACCGTTGTAATCGGGCGAGTTTCTACTTTCAGATGCAATAGGAATTTTTGGGTTAGGTCAATCCGTTCGCGAGATATGGGAGTTTGAAGCCAAGAAATGGTAGAGAAGGCAAAAAATTTTTCACAATTCTGCTGCTCCAAACGCTTAACCAGAATGGCCTAGGGAAAAAATACACATACCGTTGTAATCGGGCGAGTTTCTACTTTCAGATGCAGTAGGAATTTTTGGGTTATGTCAATCCGTTCGCGAGATATGGCACTTTGAAGCCAAGAAATGGTTGAGAAGGCAAAAAATTTCTCGCAATTCTGCTTCTCCAAACGCTTAACCAGAATGGCCTCGGGAAAAAATACACATTCCGTTGTAATGGGGCGAGATTCTACTTTCAGATGCAAAAGGAATTTTTGAGTTAGGTCAATCCGTTCGCGAGATATTGGAGTTTGAAGCCAAGAAATGGTTGAGAAGGTGAACAATTTTTCGCAATTCTGCTGCTTCAAACGCTTAACCAGAATGGCCTAGGAACAAAATACTCATACCGTTGTAATCGGGCGAGTTTCTACTTTCAGATGCAATAGGAATTTTTGGGTTAGGTCAATCCGTTCGCGAGATATGGGAGTTTGAAGACAAGAAATGGTTGAGAAGGCAAAAAACTTTTCGCAATTCTGCTGCTCCAAACGCTTAACCAGAATGGCCTAGGGAAAAAATACACATACCGTTGTAATCGGGCGAGTTTCTACTTTCAGATGCAATAGGAATTTTTGGGTTAGGTCAATCCGTTCGCGAGATATGGGAGTTTGGAGGCAAGAAATGGTAGAGAAGGCAAAAAATTTTTCACAATTCTGCTGCTCCAAACGCTTAACCAGAATGGCCTAGGAAAAAAATACACATACCGTTGTAATCGGGCGAGTTTCTACTTTCAGATGCAATAGGAATTTTTGGGTTAGGTCAATCCGTTCGCGAGATATGGGAGTTTGAAGACAAGAAATGGTTGAGAAGGAAAAAAACTTTTCGCAATTCTGCTGCTCCAAACGCTTAACCAGAATGGCCTCGGGAAAAAATACACATACCGATGTAATGGGGCGAGTTTCTACTTTCAGATGCAATAGGAATTTTTGGGTTAGGTCAATCCGTTCGCGAGATATGGGAGTTTGAAGACACGAAATGGTTGAGAAGACTAAATATTTTTCGCAATTCTCCTGCTCCAAACGCTTAACCAGAATGGCCTAGGGAAAAAATACACATACCGTTGTAATCGGGCGAGATTCTACTTTCAGATGCAATAGGAATTTTTGGGTTAGGTCAATCCATTCGCGAGATATTGGAGTTTGAAGCCAAGAAATGGTTGAGAAGGTGAACAATTTTTCGCAATTCTGCTGCTTCAAACGCTTAACCAGAATGGCCTAGGAACAAAATACTCTTACCGTTGTAATCGGGCGAGTTTCTACTTTCAGATACAATAGGAATTTTGGGTTAGGTCAATCCGTTCGCGAGATATGGGAGTTTGAAGACAAGAAATGGTTGAGAAGGCTAAAAACTTTTCGCAATTCTGCTGCTCCAAACGCTTAACCAGAATGGCCTAGGGAAAAAATACACATACCGTTGTATTCGGGCGAGTTTCTACTTTCAGATGCAATAGGAATTTTTGGGTTAGGTCAATCCGTTCGCGAGATATGGGAGTTTGAAGCCAAGAAATGGTAGAGAAGGCAAAAAATTTTTCGCAATTCTGCTGCTTCAAACGCTTAACCAGAATGGCCTAGGAACAAAATACTCATACCGTTGTAATGGGGCGAGTTTCTACTTTCAGATGCAATAGGAATTTTTGGGTTAGGTCAATCCGTTCGCGAGATATGGGAGTTTGAAGACACGAAATCGTTGAGAAGGCTAAATATTTTTCGCAATTCTCCTGCTCCAAACGCTTAACCAGAATGGCCTAGGGAAAAAATACACATACCGTTGTAATCGGGCGAGATTCTACTTTCAGATGCAAAAGGAATTTTTGAGTTAGGTCAATCCGTTCGCGAGATATTGGAGTTTGAAGCCAAGAAATGGTTGAGAAGGTGAACAATTTTTCGCAATTCTGCTGGTTCAAACGCTTAACCAGAATGGCCTAGGAACAAAATACTCATACCGTTGTAATCGGGCGAGTTTCTACTTTCAGATCCAATAGGAATTTTTGGGTTAGGTCAATCTGTTCGCGAGATATGGGAGTTTGAAGACAAGAAATGGTTGAGAAGGCAAAAAACTTTTCGCAATTCTGCTGCTCCAAACGCTTAACCAGAATGGCCTAGGGAAAAAATACACATACCGTTGTAATCGGGCGAGTTTCTACATTCAGATGCAATAGGAATTTTTGGGTTAGGTCAATCCGTTCGCGAGATATGGGAGTTTGAAGCCAAGAAATGGTAGAGAAGGCAAAAAATTTTTCACAATTCTGCTGCTCCAAACGCTTAACCAGAATGGCCTAGGGAAAAAATACACTTACCATTGTAATCGGGCGAGTTTCTACTTTCAGATGCAATAGGAATTTTTGGGTTATGTCAATCCGTTCGCGAGATATGGCACTTTGAAGCCAAGAAATGGTTGAGAAGGCAAAAAATTTTTCGCAATTCTGCTGCTCCAAACGCTTAACCAAAATGGCCTAGGGAAAAAATACACATACCGTTGTAACCGGGCGAGTTTCTACTTTCAGATGCAATAGGAATTTTTGGGTTAGGTCAATCCGTTCGCGAGATATGGGAGTTTGGAGCCAAGAAATGGTAGAGAAGGCAAAAAATTTTTCACAATTCTGCTGCTCCAAACGCTTAACCAGAATGGCCTAGGGAAAAAATACACTTACCGTTGTAATCGGGCGAGTTTCTACTTTCAGATGCAATAGGAATTTTTGGGTTAGGTCAATCCGTTCGCGAGATATGGAGTTTGAAGACACGAAATGGTTGAGAAGGCTAAATATTTTTCGCAATTCTCCTGCTCCAGACGCTTAACCAGAATGGCCTAGGGAAAAAATACACATACCGTTGTAATCGGGCGAGTTTCTACTTTCAGATGCAATATGAATTTTTGGGTTAGGTCAATCCGTTCGCGAGATATGGGAGTTTGAAGACAAGAAATGGTTGAGAAGGCAAAAAATTTTTCGCTATTCTCCTGCTCCAAACGCTTATCCAGAATGGCCTAGTGAAAAAATACACATACCGTTGTAATCGGGCGAGTTTCTACTTTCACATGCAATAGGAATTTTTGAGTTAGGTCAATCCGTTCGCGAGATATGGGAGTTTGGAGCCAAGAAATGGTAGAGAAGGCAAAAAATTTTTCACAATTCTGCTGCTCCAAACGCTTAACCAGAATGGCCTAGGGAAAAAATACACATACCGTTGTAATCGGGCGAGTTTCTACTTTCAGATGCAATAGGAATTTTTGGGTTATGTCAATCCGTTCGCGAGATATGGGAGTTTGAAGACAAGAAATGGTTGAGAAGGCAAAAAACTTTTCGCAATTCTGCTGCTCCAAACGCTTAACCAGAATGGCCTAGGGAAAAAATACACATACCGTTGTAATCGGGCGAGTTGCTACTTTCAGATGCAATAGGAATTTTTGGGTTGTGTCAATCCGTTCGCGAGATATGGGACTTTGAAGCCAAGAAATGGTTGAGAAGGCAAAAAATTTTTCGCAATTCTGCTGCTCCAATCGCTTAACCAGAATGGCCTAGGGAAAAAATAGAAATACCGTTGTAATCGGTCGAGTTTCTACTTTCAGATGCAATAGGAATTTTTGGGTTAGGTCAATCCGTTCGCGAGATATGGGAGTTTGAAGACAAGAAATGGTTGAGAAGGCAAAAAATTTTTCGCTATTCTCCTGCTCCAAACGCTTATCCAGAATGGCCTAGGGAAAAAATACACATACCGTTGTAATCGGGCGAGTTTCTACTTTCAGATGCAATAGGAATTTTTGGGTTAGGTCAATCCGTTCGCGAGATATGGGAGTTTGGAGCCAAGAAATGGTAGAGAAGGCAAAAAATTTTTCACAATTCTGCTGCTCCAAACGCTTAACCAGAATTGCCTAGGGAAAAAATACACATACCGTTGTAATCGGGCGAGTTTCTACTTTCAGATGCAATAGGAATTTTTGGGTTAGGTCAATCCGTTCGCGAGATATGGGAGTTTGAAGACAAGAAATGGTTGAGAAGGAAAAAAACTTTTCGCAATTCTGCTGCTCCAAACTCTTAACCAGAATGGCCTAGGGAAAAAATACACATACCGTTGTAATCGGGCGAGTTTCTACTTTCAGATGCAATAGGAATTTTTGGGTTAGGTCAATCCGTTCGCGAGATATGGGAGTTTGAAGCCAAGAAATGGTAGAGAAGGCAAAAAATTTTTCACAATTCTGCTGCTCCAAACGCTTAACCAGAATGGCCTAGGGAAAAAATACACATACCGTTGTAATCGGGCGAGTTTCTACTTTCAGATGCAGTAGGAATTTTTGGGTTATGTCAATCCGTTCGCGAGATATGGCACTTTGAAGCCAAGAAATGGTTGAGAAGGCAAAAAATTTCTCGCAATTCTGCTTCTCCAAACGCTTAACCAGAATGGCCTCGGGAAAAAATACACATTCCGTTGTAATGGGGCGAGATTCTACTTTCAGATGCAAAAGGAATTTTTGAGTTAGGTCAATCCGTTCGCGAGATATTGGAGTTTGAAGTCAAGAAATGGTTGAGAAGGTGAACAATTTTTCGCAATTCTGCTGCTTCAAACGCTTAACCAGAATGGCCTAGGAACAAAATACTCATACCGTTGTAATCGGGCGAGTTTCTACTTTCAGATGCAATAGGAATTTTTGGGTTAGGTCAATCCGTTCGCGAGATATGGGAGTTTGAAGACACGAAATGGTTGAGAAGACTAAATATTTTTCGCAATTCTCCTGCTCCAAACGCTTAACCAGAATGGCCTAGGGAAAAAATACACATACCGTTGTAATCGGGCGAGATTCTACTTTCAGATGCAATAGGAATTTTTGGGTTAGGTCAATCCGTTCGCGAGATATTGGAGTTTGAAGCCAAGAAATGGTTGAGAAGGTGAACAATTTTTCGCAATTCTGCTGCTTCAAACGCTTAACCAGAATGGCCTAGGAACAAAATACTCTTACCGTTGTAATCGGGCGAGTTTCTACTTTCAGATACAATAGGAGTTTTGGGTTAGGTCAATCCGTTCGCGAGATATGGGAGTTTGAAGACAAGAAATGGTTGAGAAGGCTAAAAACTTTTCGCAATTCTGCTGCTCCAAACGCTTAACCAGAATGGCCTAGGGAAAAAATACACATACCGTTGTATTCGGGCGAGTTTCTACTTTCAGATGCAATAGGAATTTTTGGGTTAGGTCATCCGTTCGCGAGATATGGGAGTTTGAAGCCAAGAAATGGTAGAGAAGGCAAAAAATTTTTCGCAATTCTGCTGCTTCAAACGCTTAACCAGAATGGCCTAGGAACAAAATACTCATACCGTTGTAATGGGGCGAGTTTCTACTTTCAGATGCAATAGGAATTTTTGGGTTAGGTCAATCCGTTCGCGAGATATGGGAGTTTGAAGACACGAAATCGTTGAGAAGGCTAAATATTTTTCGCAATTCTCCTGCTCCAAACGCTTAACCAGAATGGCCTAGGGAAAAAATACACATACCGTTGTAATCGGGCGAGATTCTACTTTCAGATGCAAAAGGAATTTTTGAGTTAGGTCAATCCGTTCGCGCGATATTGGAGTTTGAAGCCAAGAAATGGTTGAGAAGGTGAACAATTTTTCGCAATTCTGCTGCTTCAAACGCTTAACCAGAATGGCCTAGGAACAAAATACTCATACCGTTGTAATCGGGCGAGTTTCTACTTTCAGATGCAATAGGAATTTTTGGGTTAGGTCAATCTGTTCGCGAGATATGGGAGTTTGAAGACAAGAAATGGTTGAGAAGGCAAAAAACTTTTCGCAATTCTGCTGCTCCAAACGCTTAACCAGAATGGCCTAGGGAAAAAATACACATACCGTTGTAATCGGGCGAGTTTCTACATTCAGATGCAATAGGAATTTTTGGGTTAGGTCAATCCGTTCGCGAGATATGGGAGTTTGAAGCCAAGAAATGGTAGAGAAGGCAAAAAATTTTTCACAATTCTGCTGCTCCAAACGCTTAACCAGAATGGCCTAGGGAAAAAATACACTTACCGTTGTAATCGGGCGAGTTTCTACTTTCAGATGCAATAGGAATTTTTGGGTTATGTCAATCCGTTCGCGAGATATGGCACTTTGAAGCCAAGAAATGGTTGAGAAGGCAAAAAATTTTTCGCAATTCTGCTGCTCCAAACGCTTAACCAAAATGGCCTAGGGAAAAAATACACATACCGTTGTAACCGGGCGAGTTTCTACTTTCAGATGCAATAGGAATTTTTGGGTTAGGTCAATCCGTTCGCGAGATATGGGAGTTTGGAGCCAAGAAATGGTAGAGAAGGCAAAAAATTTTTCACAATTCTGCTGCTCCAAACGCTTAACCAGAATGGCCTAGGGAAAAAATACACATACCGTTGTAATCGGGCGAGTTTCTACTTCCAGATGCAATAGGAATTTTTGGGTTAGGTCAATCCGTTCGCGAGATATGGGAGTTTGAAGACAAGAAATGGTTGAGAAGGAAAAAAATTTCTCGCAATTCTGCTGCTCCAAACGCTTAACCAGAATGGCCTCGGGAAAAAATACACATACCGTTGTAATGGGGCGAGTTTCTACTTTCAGATGCAATAGGAATTTTTGGGTTAGGTCAATCCGTTCGCGAGATATGGAGTTTGATGGCACGAAATGGTTGAGAAGGCTAAATATTTTTCGCAATTCTCCTGCTCCAAACGCTTAACCAGAATGGCCTAGGGAAAAAATACACATACCGTTGTCATCGGGCGAGTTTCTACTTTCAGATGCAATATGAATTTTTGGGTTAGGTCAATCCGTTCGAGAGATATGGGAGTTTGAAGACACGAAATGGTTGAGAAGGCAAAAAATTTTTCGCACTTCTGCTGCTCCAAACGCTTAACCAGAATGGCCTAAGGAAAAAATACACGTACCGTTGTAATCGGGCGAGTTTCTACTTTCAGATGCAATAGGAATTTTTGGGTTATTTCAATCCATTCGCGAGCTATGAGAGTTTGCAGACAAGAAATGGTTGAGAAGGCAAGAAATTTTTCGCAATTCTGCTGCTCCAAACGCTTAACCAGAATGGCCTAGGCAAAAAATACACATACCGTTGTAATCGGGCGAGTTTCTACTTCCAGATGCAATAGGAATTTTTGGGTTAGGTCAATCCGTTCGCGAGATATGGGAGTTTGAAGACAAGAAATGGTTGAGAAGGAAAAAAATTTCTCGCAATTCTGCTGCTCCAAACGCTTAACCAGAATGGCCTCGGGAAAAAATACACATACCGTTGTAATGGGCGAGTTTCTACTTTCAGATGCAATAGGAATTTTTGGGTTAGGTCAATCCGTTCGCGAGATATGGAGTTTGAAGGCACGAAATGGTTGAGAAGGCTAAATATTTTTCGCAATTCTCCTGCTCCAAACGCTTAACCAGAATGGCCTAGGGAAAAAATACACATACCGTTGTCATCGGGCGAGTTTCTACTTTCAGATGCAATATGAATTTTTGGGTTAGGTCAATCCGTTCGAGAGATATGGGAGTTTGAAGGCACGAAATGGTTGAGAAGGCAAAAAATTTTTCGCACTTCTGCTGCTCCAAACGCTTAACCAGAATGGCCTAAGGGAAAAATACACGTACCGTTGTAATCGGGCGAGTTTCTACTTTCAGATGCAATAGGAATTTTTGGGTTATTTCAATCCATTCGCGAGCTATGAGAGTTTGCAGACAAGAAATGGTTGAGAAGGCAAGAAATTTTTCGCAATTCTGCTGCTCCAAACGCTTAACCAGAATGGCCTAGGGAAAAAATACACATACCGTTATAATCGGGCGAGTTTCTACTTTCAGATGCAATAGGAATCTTTGGGTTAGGTCAATCCGTTCGCGAGATATGGGAGTTTGAAGACAAGAAATGGTTGAGAAGGCAAAAAACTTTTCGCAATTCTGCTGCTCCAAACGCTTAACCAGAATGGCCTAGGGAAAAAATACACATACCGTTGTAATCGGGCGAGTTTCTACTTTCAGATGCAATAGGAATTTTTGGGTTAGGTCAATCCGTTCGCGAGATATGGGAGTTTGGAGGCAAGAAATGGTAGAGAAGGCAAAAAATTTTTCACAATTCTGCTGCTCCAAACGCTTAACCAGAATGGCCTAGGAAAAAAATACACATACCGTTGTAATCGGGCGAGTTTCTACTTTCAGATGCAATAGGAATTTTTGGGTTAGGTCAATCCGTTCGCGAGATATGGGAGTTTGAAGACAAGAAATGGTTGAGAAGGAAAAAAACTTTTCGCAATTCTGCTGCTCCAAACGCTTAACCAGAATGGCCTCGGGAAAAAATACACATACCGATGTAATGGGGCGAGTTTCTACTTTCAGATGCAATAGGAATTTTTGGGTTAGGTCAATCCGTTCGCGAGATATGGGAGTTTGAAGACACGAAATGGTTGAGAAGACTAAATATTTTTCGCAATTCTCCTGCTCCAAACGCTTAACCAGAATGGCCTAGGGAAAAAATACACATACCGTTGTAATCGGGCGAGATTCTACTTTCAGATGCAATAGGAATTTTTGGGTTAGGTCAATCCATTCGCGAGATATTGGAGTTTGAAGCCAAGAAATGGTTGAGAAGGTGAACAATTTTTCGCAATTCTGCTGCTTCAAACGCTTAACCAGAATGGCCTAGGAACAAAATACTCTTACCGTTGTAATCGGGCGAGTTTCTACTTTCAGATACAATAGGAATTTTGGGTTAGGTCAATCCGTTCGCGAGATATGGGAGTTTGAAGACAAGAAATGGTTGAGAAGGCTAAAAACTTTTCGCAATTCTGCTGCTCCAAACGCTTAACCAGAATGGCCTAGGGAAAAAATACACATACCGTTGTATTCGGGCGAGTTTCTACTTTCAGATGCAATAGGAATTTTTGGGTTAGGTCAATCCGTTCGCGAGATATGGGAGTTTGAAGCCAAGAAATGGTAGAGAAGGCAAAAAATTTTTCGCAATTC